>NW_006916612.1:91571-93558 GCF_000464535.1 Endocarpon pusillum Z07020
ATAACCTCACCGCTAAACACGGGTACCTCTTAACGCTAAACCCCTAACGGTAAGAGTCTCCTACAAGGGTCTATTCGGGGTCACAAGGGATAGAGTTAAGTGTTATGCTAGGCAAGAAAGGGATATATAATACCTTTATTAAATCTGAGAGGTTTATTTTCGAGCGTTTTGAATTAGAAGCTTAAAATTATGTCTCTAAAGCTGCTAATAAGCAGAAAAAGAATACTAAATACCTTAGTTTTAAAGTAAGTATTAAGATAAGCTAGCAAAAGCCTTAACTCTATATTATTAAAGATAAGCTAGATATAAATTACGTTAATAGAATAATAACAAAGCTATAAATAACTTATAATTATATATCTTAAGCTTCTTTATATATTACTTTAATTATAAATTTTAAGGCTAAAGATTAGCCTAATAAAGATAGCATTTCTATATATAATAAGAAGGACTTATCATCTATAAGTTCTTATAAATAAGCTTATAATAAGACTAAAACTGCTTTAAAATTAAAGAAGTTATAAGAGAGTACTTTAACATATTAATAAGTAGCTAAGGCGGCTTTCTATACTATTATACTAAACCTAGCTATTAAGATTAGTTGTTAGCACAAGTATAATTAATCTAACTATCTAAATAATAGCTATTATTATTATAATTTCTTTTAAATAAGTTATTTAAAGCTTAATATAGTTAATATTTATAAGTAAAGAAATACTATAAAGAATAACTCTATTATTAATATTTATTATCCTCTTTTAGAGGTATTAACCTAATTAATTAAGGGTTATAAGAAGTAAAAGAAGCAGAATTAATAGCTTTCTATTACTCTATAGCCTTTAATATTTATTATAGCTTTATTAATAATAATTAACTAAGAGATAATGCTTAATATTAATTTCTTAAGGGGTCCTTTGCTAGCTACTCCTATTTATAAAAACACAAATAATAAGGCTTAAGATATAGATATAGAGACCCTAGTTTCATCTACTATAATATTAGCATCAGTACTACTCTTGCTAAGTAGCCTTATTCTATAGGCTAGAGATAAGGATGCCTAACTACTCGCCTTTATTTAGGCTTAAATTCGTACTTAGCTTATGCGTTATACTATATTTAATTATGTATAAGACCTGCTAATAAGTTCTAGCATAAGTTTTTCAGATTTAGCTAGTTTAAGCAACAAAGAATAAAAGAATATTAGTATTAATATTAATATTAAGATGGATTTACTAAAAAACAACAAGATATAGTATCTATAGTATCCGGAGGCTATTAACAAGATTGCAAAGCATCTCCTAAGTAAGCTTAATCTTAATATACCTGAGGAGAGCAAAGACAACAAGCTCTAAGCTTATAAATAAAGGATAATTAATGTTAAGGAATATATATCCTATATACTAATAATGAATTTACTTTCTTTTAGCATCAAAATTACTTAGTATATAGAAATCAAGTAGAAATCAAGTAAAAAGCGCTAGTAAGCAGCACTAATAAGCTATTATTTTGCTATTAACTATAATATAGCTTGAAACAAGGTCCTTTTATGTATAGAGATACATTACAGCTTCTATATCCTTTGTACATTATCTTTGTACGCTTAGAAGCAACGTAATTAATGATTTCTGCTAGCGCTAGCCTATTGCTCTTCTCCTCCTCTTAAGTATTCTTTTTATACTATATATAGTATTGATACTTCTTTAAGGGCTGCTAGCTATAGCCTTAAGTTGCTTAATTAAGTAGAGGCATAGGCTTGCTTTTATAGTGTTACTTAACAGGCACTAGCATTTTAATAAGGTAGGGCATATTAAAAAGGGCATTAATAAATGCTTTTCAAAACAGGTATTAGCCTTTTTTTTTTTATATCTATTATATCCCTCTTCTAAATAAAATAGCTATTAATTGCGCAAATATTAAATATATAATATTATAAAGGGTATTAAATACAATATTTATAAGGTCTATAAGTAGTAAAGTTCTTTTATAA
>NW_006916613.1:0-110289 GCF_000464535.1 Endocarpon pusillum Z07020
AAGCTTTACTAATATATATTATTACAGAATAACTAAAGTTAATTAGAGCTTAATATTTAAATTATCTAATATTATACTTAATTAAGAGGCACTTAGAGTTAAGAGAAAGGTCTATTATGTTACAGCACGTGAACACACTAGGCACCGACAGGCCTTGGAGGCTGCACGGACCCTGTGTGAGGAGCCTTATATATATATATATTATTTTATTTAATGTTTATTCAGTCCCTATTTATAAGGCTATATAGACGGCTATTTAGCAAAGGAAAAGCCTAATAAGGAAAACCCTAGACTTATTAGACTAGATAAGCATAACTATCGCAGCGAGGGTCTAAGATTACTTTGTAAGGCGCCTTCGCTCTACTTGCGTTTTGCCTACGTACTTATTGTCTACTTCTATGTAATCACCCTTTCAATTATACTCTAAATATCTTAAAGAGTCTTAACCTCTACTATATATTTTAAGCCTTTTTATTATAATAATAATAAATTTAAGTCTATTATTATAAGCTATAAGAAAAGTAACATTTGTCACTAAAATAATAATTATAAAAGTCCTTTTTCATCTAATATTAAGGCTTAAATCCCTAAATTATGCACTTTTTAATTAAGAATTTTGTAATATACTTTTTTTACTTTGTAATATACGTCTTAATATTATGCTTAGTTATATTTTGTTGAATTACATATTTAGATCTATAAGCTAGGCTAATAGCGCTTGTATTAGCAAAATAAGAGGTAGTTCTGAAGCGAAATAAAGCATTTTTGACCATCTTAATAATATCACGTTTATATAAGGCTAAAACCGCTTTCTAGTTATAGTTATAGATTTGTTTGCTTTAACACACTATTTTTAACTTAAGGATTTAATAGCCTGTTGCCTTACCTATATTATGCAGCTTAAATACAGTACCCTACCAAAAGTATTAGGACAAAACGCGCTTTTTTTTCTATATATGTTTTTTATTGCCTTTTTTAATTAATTATTATGAATTAATGTAAGGCTTTAGCATCTTTAGAAATTAACAGGAGCTATAGCTAGGAGCTATCTCTATATTAGCGCGGTCAAATTACAGCCTACTATAAGGTAGGCTTATTAATTAGGAAAATTAGCAAAAAAGTAGATTGTACTAGATCTATTGTTTTTAATATCCTTATACGAAATTTACTCTACAATAAAGGCAAAAGCTTACTATATTCTAGCAGACCTTTTATATTAAATCGTGTTCAAAAACGAAACATTTTATACATTATTTAAGCTAATCTAAGAATTACTTATATAGCTCTTTAACTTAAAGCTAGGGTAACTATTTATTATAATACCCTTTACTAAATACTTAAAGATGAAGGCATTACTAATTAGCTTGCTAAAAAAAGACCTCTTCTAACTCCTAAAGTAGTTGCTAAACGCCTTGCTTAGTATTTAGAACAAAAAGATTAGACATGAGATGACTAGCGCAAGATAATATTTAGTAATAAATGTTCTCTTAAAAGAGGCTCTAGAGCCTGGCGAGTTTAGAACTTTTGTACACTACAACAAAAGTGGGATAAGGATATAGTTCAACTATTTAAGAAAGGCAAGGATATTAGCGTTATGATATAAGGTGCTATTTATAAAAATAGGCGTTTAGATATCATTCTTTTAGAACGTGATCCTGATTCAGAGAAGTCAGGATATACTGCCAACTCATATCTCACTATTCTCTGTGAGCAAATCCCTCGAACGTACGAACCTGGCCGGATTTTCATGCAAGATAACGCCCGAATTCATACTGCAAAAAAGGTTATGGCCTGGTTTGAGGAGGAGGGTATAGTCATGCGCGAAAGTATCTGACCAAACCTCTAAACACACCAAAACCCGCACTTTTTACAACTAAATAAAAACTTTAGCTAGGTGTCAATCCCATATTTAAAAATTTAGAAGATATTCAAAATTAGTAGATTAATCTTTTATTAATAGAAACTTAGGTCTTAAAACTTATGGATTTTAAACAGGAGAACTAGAAAGTAGAGTAATTCAAATTTTTGATAAAATTTGTATGAGACTCCATACAAATTTTTTCTACTTTTTCGAGATTTTGACTTTAATCCTGTTCTATTTAATGTGTAGATATTTTACATAAAAACTTTGTATTTATCAATGAATATTTCATCAATTCTAAATTGAAATCATATTTAAAATTTAGTAGTTGACGCCTAGCTAGAGTTGTTATAACTATTTTTAAAAGTCGTCTTTTTGGTGTGGTTCCACACAAATTTTCAAGTCGGTCAGATACTTTTGCACTAGTACTGTATTATTCAAGGAGACAATTTCTTTGGGAACGAGTTGCTATTTGATTACCACTTTCACAAGAAATCATCATGCTTTTCTAAGCAATCCAAGTAGGCTCTCCAGCAGTTTGCAGCGGCTGAACCTTGCATCAAGCTGATGTTTGAGCGCCTATTCATGGGAAATGTGATGTATAAATGCAGTGATTAGGGCCAAAGGATGGTATACCCGCTTCTGATATCTAGCTGCCTATTTAGGAAATTAGTACTATTCGAAAGAGCAGATTTTGGCGCACCATTTAATTGATTCTTATAGGATTTCAATAAATACCGGGCGTACAGTAGTAATTTGTATGGGAAGAGTGGAAAATGTTGATGGGGTAAAAATGCGGGGTGTCCCAATACTTTTGGTGTAGTACTGTAGCTCTTTCTGAGTCAATTTGCCTGCGGTAGCTTGTGCATCAGCAAGAAGCCGTACACAGCGCAGAGTGTCGATTATCGTTCTTGGCCTGCGTGGCGACTTTGGGCTCAGATTAATTGCAGGATCAGGGTTTTGGCAATTTCTTCTGCTTGTTTTGCGCATTCGAGCCATTTTGTAGACGATTTCAGCTTGAATTGATAGAGAAATAGAGGGTTGAAGATAGAGGGTGTAAAACAAGGGTGTACGGAACTATCTTTATTTTTGGCACCTAGCTTCGGCCCTTGAGCCTGGTTAGGATATGCAGCGGGCGACTAATAGGCGTGCTTAGGGAAGTCTCAGCACTAAGAGCCCTATGACATAGAAAGCCCACTACTTGAAGACAGTTCCAGACAAGTACCGAAGGTCCAGTGATTTTTATATGCCTCCTTTGGTATGATGGACCTGAACTACTAGTTACACGCTCTGGCCATTCAAGATTAGTTATCCCTGGTGGAGCTCAAATATCAGCATAGCTTACTACCTTTGGGGCATGACTCTGTGCACCATCCACGTTTACGAGCCTCGACAGCAAGTTTCAAACATCACCAAGAGAAAAAGAGCGACCTGCTCCCACGCCAACATCCAATGTTCTTTATGCATGAGCAGACGATATGTCAAGCCCCAACTTTCCGCCATAGTTGAATCTATAACCAGCAGTTGGAAGGTTTTTCTTGCGAAAGCCAGGCAATTCCACGACTGACGAATTTACGACACTCTTTCATTTCGAGCACAAAGTCTAGATAGTATAGCCAAAGGCCTTTAGAACGACATGACCACACAATGCAACGTTCAACTGATACCTAGTGCCACTAGAAGCTCCAGTTCTAGAAGGTCAAATCAGTAAAGTACTTTGATAGATCTGCTGCAACTTCAAAAAGTTCGAGCCCGTTCACAGCTTATCTAAAGTCTTAACTGACTCCTCAGCTGTCTTATGAGCACTTGCCGGATTGGCTCCCGTCACAATCGTACCATCTACAATGGCAGAAGTATCCCAAGGTCCAGACGGTGACACGTCTATATTGGGTCAGGATACAAAATACACCAATTGATAAGGTTGACCTACGGGTCGCACCGCCATCGGCAGCCGCCATCTCGATGGTAGGTCGATTGCAGCTCTTGATCGTGTCAAGGACGCCCTCTTAGTAAAACCAGTCACCTTCTTGCCGTAGATGATGGATTTTTTTGGTCGAGGGATCAACTACTCCGGGGAAGATTGCTCCACCATGGCAACTGTGGTTGTTCAGCATGCATTGATAACGTTACTATGATACCAAAGTGCAGATTTGACTTACACAGCGGAGATGATATCGTCATTCCGTGTACATCTTTTGACGCGATATCTTGCAGTTTTGATCAGGATCAATTTCGCGCTCACCCTTTGCTTCCGGAGAATCAATCAACGAAGCATGCGGACTCCGGCTGAAGCAAAGTAAAGCCCATACGGTATACCACCCAACAAACCCCCAAAGACAGCCATCCCACCCCCAGTCGGCCCCACCACCAATCCTACCTCACAGCTAGCCAGCCAGCCGGCCAGCGAAACATCAAACTGTACTCACATCCCCAGCCCTAACATCAGCAGTGTTCCTCAGCTGATCCAACTTCCCCCTGAACTCACTCCCACAATCCTCCCACTCCTTCCAGTCCTCACCACTCAATCACTCCTACTGCATCGACAGCCAGTCCGGCTGGTAGGATCCCGTCTCGGAGACGAGATCAACATCGAAGCCTGCGGCGCGGAAGACTCGGAAAGGGTGCAGGGCTTCGGTTATGAAGAGGCCTACATATCATACCTTTCAGACAGCTGGGGAAGGAGCAGTGAGTGAGCAAGAGGGATTGAGAGAATGGTAAAACGGGAGCTGGGGGGCTTGCTCCAGAAGGCAGAGACAGCATCTCCTCGCAGCAACGAAACACACTATACGGAGAATGCGTACTTCATTGCTTGAAACGGAACTCGATGAGGCATTGGATTTTGGGGCATACCGGTCTCCTTTCCGTCCGGATAGAGCGGCGCATGCGCCGACGTGACTTGGTCGTCGAATGGAGTCAAGTTTTAGTAACCAATATTTTATCAAGAGGACTGTCGAGATTTTTATCTCACGGACGGAGTCCGCCAAGACTTTTTTCTTTCATCCAAAATAAACCCGAGTACTTTTAAAACGACAGTAAGTGCCCTCTCCCTCTCCCTTTGGGGATCCCCGCCCCCCAAACCCCCAACTATCCTACACAATAGGTGTGAATAGTAGTAACAGTAAGATATTTGTGAAACAAACATTTCGAGAGTTCTACATCATGGTGCTTATTATTGATGCTAGGGCCCTATACTTCCGTTTTTGGCGAATAAGGCTGACCTGTTCGGTCTGGCGTGGCGGGGCGGGTCTGTGCTGGATGGGAAACGGGGAGTGTTCTTGGGGAAGGTCTTTTTACGAGTAGAGAGTATGAAATACTAAGGAATTGCCCGAAATGTCGGACATCACAATGCTGAGATAGGTCCTGCAGGAGATGTGCACGTATTGCGAAGAGGTCAGAAGCGTCTGTATTTATGCTACCCATTCTCTTAGTATGCTCTGTAGCTCGGTCTATGTAAGTATCTGATGTGGCCATCGATGGCTTCCAAGATGGTCAGTCGCTCATCGTTTCACCCTCAGTAGTAGACCACTCCCTCCATGAGTGACCGTGCTGTCCTCTTCACGTTGGCATTAAGCACGTTGCCGGCTTCGTCTTTCTCAACCCCGACTTCGATGGTTCCGCTCGGGTGTCCAATCGTCAATACTCCCTCCTTCACCTTCCTCGGGCCCACCAGAGCCTCCACGATACTGCCCCTGACCGTCGCAGCAACGGCCATACATACAGCAACTGTAAGTGGTATGGTCCGATGTGGCTGACGATCCGACATGACTCTTGCGACGATGTCTACGTGATCCTGTTCGAAGTCTTTCCCGTTCATCACCTTGTATGTAGCAGGTTTGCTCACGACAGCAATCTTCGGCACGCACCTTGGCGCGTTTTCAGTATCATGGCACATTCCCATTGCCCGTCCGCCCAGATGTCTTATTTTCTCGAGTCGCTGGAGCAACGGGAGATTACCAGAAATCTCGTCTAGCAGCTCCGTCCCACCAACCCCGAGATCAGCTGCTTCGGCGAAGATGCAGGGATTCGCGGCATCCACGCAAGTTGCATCTATGCCGTCAAGCTTGTCGATTGCATTTCCACTTGGTAGCAGAGCCCCAGTCTTCGAGCCTGCAGGGTCCTGGAATGATAGGCTGATCTCCGCTCCAGTGCCAGGCACGCCGGCGATAGAATAATCACCTCCTGTTGCTGCCTCTATCCTGTCATCGGTTACGGGAAAAGTGCTGTGGATGATCTTACTTGTGTTAGTATTGCGAATGCGAACTGTCACACTTGATTTAGAGGCGGGAGGTACAAGTCTGTGGTTGTAGGCATATGGTCCAATGACTGACATTATGTTGCCGCAGTTGCCGGAAAAGTCGACATCATCAGAGGTGATACCAACAGCAGCAAACGTGTAATCAATGTCCGCCGAGAGATGGGTGCTTGGTGAAACAATGCATACTTTCGAGAGGCTGGAGATGCCGGCTCCAAGGCCGTCGATTTGTCGATGATATTTGTCTAAATCCCACAGCGCTCAACACCATTAACGTCATTCAACCCTGGCCAGCTTACCAGGAGATCCTAATACACGTAGGAAAATGAAAGGCCATTCGCTCTCGTCGACCGGCAAATCCCTGCGGTGGAAGATGACTGCTCGTGATGTGCCTCCCCGCCAGTATGCAGCTGGTATTGAATGCTGTGATGTCTGCACGCCTTAAGAACACGCGATCAATTAGAAGAGATAGCGACCAGTGAAATTCTCCCCTACCTCGTGAGGTCCTCCTCGAAAAGGTACTTGCTAATGAGTTCTTCGGCCTAGAAAGTGGCTGCAAACTGAAATAAGGAATATAGTGCCGCGAGAGACAGACGACTCGCGAACACAACGATAGCTCGTTCATTGCTGACCTACCTGAGTTCGTACGATGGAAAGACTGGGTTGAGGCTACTACAGAGAGTACATTTCAATCAGCGCTTCCAATCAGGCACTGTTTGGCAGCATGCAGCACGTTGGGACGAGACGAGCGAAACACGATCAGGCTGACCGCTTCTTGTCTCTCTGACTGCCCACAAAGCCACTGTTGGGAATATCTTCGGCGTTGCAAATGACTTCCTCCTTGTCACATTAGCCTCGGTTCGAACCAGGGAAGATATATTTCGGAACTGGAACCGAAAGAAATTTAAGATCAGGCAACTCCCCAGTGCCAAGCCTTCAGCTCGGGCTGCCATCAGGATGTTGTTGGCCAGGCACAAACTTACACGTAAGCTGAACGAGTAAGCCATGTCCCGGTACAGGGAACAATGATTGGGAATTGATCTAGTTAGATCGGCAAGTTATATCTGAAGGCCATAACAATGCGCTTATGAGGACGACTTTGCTACCTATACTCTGCACCAGTTGTTGTGAACACGAATCTGCTATCATTTGGCCTTAAACATGCCTATCACAGAGCTCGCACTCCTCCGTATCTCCGCCGGCCTCTCTTACACAGATCCCTGCCTCCTCGCGAACCTCGCAACCGCCAGGGCCGCGATGGAGAAATTTACTTCCTTCCCATTCTACCTCTACCAATGCATCGAGGATCCGGCGCTGATCTACCTCATTGGTAGCTGGTCCTCCCTAGCCCAGCACATGGAGTCTTGGATCCCGTCTTCAGAGAATCAAGCATTATTGCAGCTGATGAAGGATCAGGTCGAAGTTGAATGGATGTTTCATGTTGCCCTTGATCCTACCACTCTACCCATCAATGCACCGCTTCTGGCCATCGCTCGGCATTTCGTGGCGAGGGACAACAAGATCAAGTTTGAGGAAGTATTCGATGGTGTGAAGCACTATCTTGAGCTTTGCGCAGGAAGTCAGGAGCTGGTGAAAGGTGGCTGGAAAATCGAGAAGGATGATCAAAGGGTAAGAGAGGAGGAATGGGTGTTGTTCAGTGGCTGGGAGAGTGTTGAAAAGCATATGGACTTTGCAGAGACAGAAGACTTCAAAGAATATGTTCGTATCATAGATTGGATGGAAGGTAGTGAGATCAGATACGCGACGAGAATGACCCTTGTCTAGACGAGATGGCAGTCAAATTGTTTTCTTAAGGCGGCCTTGACTGCTATGCCAGCGGAGGATACCTCTCATGCTGCTATTTAGTTTCATCGTCCAGCAACTGCGGCGTAGGTGTAATCTCAAGGTACTCTCCTGTACTCTCATTTTTCACTTTCTCTGCTGGGACGAGAACAAATAACATCCTGCAAATCTCGTTCGAGACATTCTTCCACGCGTGAATGGTACCCCTGCAGTCAATGTCAGTACATGCCATGGGGACAGCCCGGTTCAGGTTCAGGCAATAATCACCTCTGTACGACGACTGCTCCCTCCTCGACCTCCGTTTCCACGCCATCATCCAGCTCAAGCATGATTCTGCCTTTCAACACGACCCCAAAATCGAGACTTTGAGTCCTGTGCATAAAGCCTTCGGGGAGCTTTCCACCTTCACCCAGCTTTATAGGTGGGAAGTCCACAATGCGGCATGTAGTTCCGACCTTGTCTTCAAGGCTCATCTTCTTGCCATGGTATTCGATTGGGGGCTCGGTGTTGGAAGCTGGAAACCCAGAAGTGCGATGCACAACGGCAAAGGCGAATGGGTCTGAAGAGTCGGAGGTCAATGGAGCATTTGTGTACGGATTCAGTGGCGTGAGCTTTGTGTCTGACTCAATGATTGCTTTGCCCTCTGAATTATGCCCAGTGACAATGCGGTGGACTGCTGGAGGTAACGCCATTACTGTCAAATCGCCTGAACTTGGTTTCTGGTCGCTGAGAGATTGAACGTGACTTTGAGGTGAGGAAAATAACAGGATGGTTCGTGGTGGTTTTTTACTGCGAGGCAGCAAGGACTTGTCCGACGGACTGCGGGGCAGGGTACTGCCAGCTCATCCAACTCCAGCATAGTCCGTATTGTACCTGCAGTAGCGCTGCAGATGGCAGAGCTTAGGCCAAGCGCGGACCGGAGATAGAGAAGCACGTGATTGAGTGAGAGTGTTTAGAGGACACCAATTGCCTCCTCTTAAGTACCAAGCTGGTCAGCGCTTGGTTCGGATGGCATACCTACATTGCCTGTTATCCCGGCAATCACCCATTTGACGGACTCTCGCTACCTCCTGAACGCTTTGACCTCTCTGCGCCTATGCATAAGTTAGAACGTATATTCGGCAATAGAGACTTCTTTGCTCACCACCAAGCTTTGAAGTCCATCGTGCTTGCATCGATCCCCAGGTCTTTCAGGCTCTTCGTACTCAGATGCGTATCGTACGGTCGCTGTACCGCCGCCTTCGGATCACTTCCTTCTTTATTGGCTTTTAACCCGCCCATCGGAAGTCCCATGATTTCTGCGAAGATCTCACAGATTTGATATTTGGTCAATCTGTCCTCGCTGCTGAATTGCAGAATAGTAGGCAAACTGCTCCTCTCGGCTGGGAGCGTCTTCAAATATAGTTCTGCAACATCCTTACATACCCGTCCAACATCTTCGGTATTTGTAGGATATCTTTGAGCCCAATCATCGATATTGATCGATGCGTTGGCCTCCTGCGCCTTCCAGAGCATGTCCATCAAGACATTGATGGCACTTTCATTATTCTTCCCCTCCCACACCGAGCCGTAGAGGACTGGTACCCGCAAAGACACACCGAGTCCTGTATTTTTGGTAGCCTCAAGGACTGCCTTTTCTCCATCGAGCTTCGTTTGGCCATACTCGTTGGTCGGTGCTGGTAGAGTATCGGTTTCGTATGGCGCATCACCTGGCTTTCCTGGAAACACATAGTCGGTACTGATGTATATAATGAAGATCGACCGTTCACGAGTCAAGTGTGCAAGAGCTCGAGCAGCCCGCACATTGAGGGCACGAGCTGCCTCAGGATCATTGGAGCAGATATCTGGCGAGCGCTCTGCGGCACCTTAGACACTTATTAGTACCACTGTTGACACTGACACAATCGCTAGGGCTGTTACTGACAGTGGACAACTGCCTGAGGTCTGGAGTGCTTGTTAGCAGATGAATCCTTTGCAGCGGTCTGCGGTGGTCTGCAGTGGATGAGACTTACCTGACCTCGTCCAATACTTTTGCAACCTCTGCTTCATCTAAAACATTAAGCTTGAGTGTTTCCGGTGGCGAAGCTCTGCTGAAGCCTGTGCCTGTGACCTCCCACCCAGCGCTTCTGAAGGCCTTGACCACTGCACGGCCAAGCAAGCCAGTACCACCAGTGACCAAAGCTCTTCGGGACATCCTGATAGGTATTGATTGAACTGACGATTAGGTGGCGTAGAGATCGTCCTAGCGCACTCTTCATAAAGGGGAACCCTGGCAAGCTACATCAAATTTGCGAATGGATCTGGCTGCGCCAAAAGAAGTTGTTGGCCACCGGACCAATGTATTTTCATATCATGCTTGCGTGACCTGCCGGAGTTCTCTCTACTCGGTAAGGCTCAGGGTGGAAGACCGGCCCGGAGTTAGGAGCCACCTACCTTGTCCCTACCACAACGAGGCTCTCACAATGAGGCTCTCACAAGACTGGTTTTATTCTCAGTATTCAAGAGGGTTCTACTTACTTCAGGATGCGTGTTTGAGCAATTGGCTGTCCGGGTACTATGATAAGTATGCGCATCCACTGTCCTCTACAATCGTTATCAGAGTCCCAATTTCCAAATCAGACATGTCTCGTGCTATAGCAAAGCAAAACCATGTCTACCGCCGTTTCGTTCCCATCCTTTGTACTCACTCAACCGTATGACGGAGTTTAGAATGGTCATGTTAAACAGTGGGAAAAGGCCGTACCTGCACAGCTGCCTGAGCAGTCGTTGGGATAAACGATGTCGTAAGTTTGTCCCCGGCATGCATGGATGGGACCAGTATCAGGCTACCAATCATAGCCCTGTCTAGCTTAGATGATGAGGGGAAGAGGCTGAACGTAGAAATAAACGAGGGCAGCATTCTGCTCACTGCAATGGTAGGAACTCTATTCACAGAACACCCTGTGTTCAAATCTGAAGATAGAGCAGCATCCGAGGTCTCTCTACAGCTAAGATATCCAGTACCACCCCACCCTCCCATTTCTCTTCGTGGAGATACAATCTCATCGTTGTTTTGCCCGGAATTTGGCACTCGGAAATACACATGGTGGTCGATCATGTCTGCCATGAGAAGTTGCTTGAATGCGAGTATTTTGGTTGACTATTCCTTTTCACCATACTGATTTTCTCCAAAGTGTTCATAAAGACTAGCAATTTTTTCGAATCTGCTCCTCCTTGTCTTCGAAAGCCGGATGTACACTCTTCAGATGATGGCACATGTAATCTTCGATCTCTTCTCGAATCCAAGGCCTACGAAAGCGCACATATGCGACCCATTCTTCGCTTTTGCCATTAAGGATATGTCACTGAAAAGAGCGGCTCTGGTGTCGAAGTGACTATGGCGTGATCGAATACTTTGTACCATGAACCCTGATATTCCTCTGGCGTGTCTCTGGGGTAGTGTTTGTGGTCTTGACAGTTCATGATGATATTACCCAAGCAAAGCACAGCAATGGTGGCAGCAAGATCTCAAGTCGAGTTGCTGAGCAGATTCTCCCAAGCGATAACACCATGTAGAGTACGCTCCGCTCTGAGCTGGAACAATTGCATAGTGGTCAATATATGGCTTGGCAACTTTGAGGTAAGATGAAGTATGGTATTACTGTTCAAAGGTCGGGAGAAGTCAAAGCGACAATGACTTCTATCGTTGTAAAGACCTAAAGACTCTCACTAGAGCTTGTTGATTGCACAAGGAGCCACGCCAGCCCTTGTAACATTCGGGAAGGATTCTGGATGCTGCACAGAGATGCAGTGATGCAGTGAGGCATCGTATCATGTCGCATTGGGACACAAGCA
Organism: Endocarpon pusillum Z07020; assembly: GCF_000464535.1. Classification (NCBI taxonomy): domain Eukaryota; kingdom Fungi; phylum Ascomycota; class Eurotiomycetes; order Verrucariales; family Verrucariaceae; genus Endocarpon; species Endocarpon pusillum. The sequence goes on from NW_006916613.1 coordinate 11,751, forward strand.
CCATTCTGCGTACCATCAGCATCAAAGTTGCCAAAGTCGGTGTCAGAGCAGGAGCACACGGGAACGGTATGACTGGTGATTCTATACACACAGCTTGCTTCATCGACGTGTCGCCCGGCATATCCTAGGGCGAAATCTCAAGGTCCCATATTGTATTTCGGCCCATGCTCAATATCTTTTACCATTTTCCAAGCCATTCCAATAACTTTGACCAATTCCTGGGGGAGTGGTCCTTGCTCAAGTATGTCCAGGTTCTCCGCTAGTTGCTTCACATTGCTTGCTCCGACAATCACACCGTCGCCGCGTTCGGCATCTAACTGTGAATGCCAGACTATCCATCGCAATCCAACATCATGTCCTTTGATTCCGTGTTTTTGAGCACACTGCCGCACCATCTCCCCGGCCGAGAACATTAGATCGTGAAAGTAATCATGGCTATACTTTGCGCCCAGAGGCGATTTGGCGTCCCACCGTGAGCCAGAGACCCCTGATGTCGCCCTGGTCACCTTCCCGGAGAAAAACCCACAAGCGGATGGGCTGTATGCATGGAATTCTATATCATGTTTTCGTAGTATGGGGAGCAGCTCCTCTTCGGCACCTCGACAGATTGCGTTGTACTGGCCCTGATACACAGCTGGCATGACAAGGTTTTCAACCTGACAGATCTGGATCACTTGCTCCACTTCAGAGACGGAGAAATTTGAAAGCCCCCACTTTTCGAATTTTCCAGCGTGATAAGCGGAGTGCATGGCTGCCAGAGTGTCTTTGAAGGGCGTAGCTCGGTCTGGGGCATGTAGGTACATTGTATCCACACTATCCATATTAAGAGCGCCAAGGCTCTTCTCGATGCTAGCCGCAATGTTCTTTGGGCGATGGGATCCAAGCATAAAACTAGACACCTTTGTGCTGACGTTGGCCCACGTGCCAATTTTCAAAGGCTTCGAACCAAGCAGCTTTTCACACGTCCCACCACGTCCGACTGGATATGCCCGGGCCGTGTCAATGTCGACATATCCACGTGACCTGAAAGTGTCGAGGAACTTTGCTGTGTCTTCGACAGTATTGATTTTAGCCATGGCCACGTTTGCTGACCCAATGGAGGCGGTGCCTAGTATGACCCGAAGGGCCGGTTTCTGATTGCCATAGACGCCGTTTGCGTCTAAAGACGCCACCTGGCGGGAGTTTGGCGCGGACATGTTGGTGAAAGCAGAGTCGTTAGAGGTGGGAGGCAGTAGGATGTATTGGGGATGTGGCCTAAATCGATAGCCTGTTTGATACAGAAGTACTGTTGAAAATCAACGGCATGATGGATGATGGCATACAGAGTTAAGCTGTAGACTCCAAATTGGTACAAACGAAACCTAAGCCCCGAATCACGTTTTTGATTGTGCGCAATTGGAGACTTGAGGGAGAGGTGGAGATGTTATTTCCCACAGGCAAACAGCCCAGACGACGTTTCCCAGCTGTGTGGATGGGTGATGAAGAGTTGAGAGTCGGCACCTCGCACGACGTGGACACTCTACCGACAACCGACAACCGAGTAAGAAGAAGCAGGGACCAGTCAAGAGAGGGGTCCCTTAGATTTTGTAGATCTCGAATCTTCAGCGGACACTCCACCGGGAGGGACTGCAAGCGTAAGCGTCCCACTGAGCTGGGCCTGGCCCCCTAAAACTTCAAAGCGGAGGAAGGTCCGCCGGGGAGGAACCCCTTACCAGAGTTTTCGCCCCAAAGGAACGTCCCCAAGCAGTGACTATCTGAGGATGTGGGGCAGCGTTGGCGGTTGAGCGAACGGTTTGTTTCAGGTTGATAGTCGGGACCGCTCGGCTTACCAATAAGGGGAGGCCATTTTCAGCCAATTGTAGAAAGAATATTTTTGACCTAAAACTTAACTTGTACTTAGTGCGTGCTGTTAACTTTTTAGCGAGCACTTGGGCGAAAACGCGCCCCACATCGCCTGCACGCCACAGGAAGATCTTCAAGGGACCGAGAACCATAGGTGAGAGGGGAAATGATCTTGGGGGCAAGTATACTACGTGTAGGCCTCTGGTGGAGGGCATGTGGTCCTCTAGCATGGCCGATCCCGGGGCTAAAAGGCACTGATCTTGATGCTGCCAGTGATGGAAGGATCAATCTGATGCTTGTGACAGGACGGGAGATCGTCTACTCTGGTTCGTGCTTCGTGTCGGCCAGACTCTGGGAAGCGAGACGGTTCATGCTGGTAATAACTCGGTGCTCGTGTGGGTGCGAGTGAGGACGGTTCCGTATTTAGCTCGTCCTCCACCTTTCGTGATGATATGTCCCTCATTGAGACACAAGAACCTGTCAATCATCACCTCAGGTGCAAATCCGCCAGCTGCGAACACAAAATGATGGGATTTGATTCGGGAGACGAAGCCTGTCAGGGAGGCGATGATAGTGTCAGAGTACCAGCTCCCAGGAAGTCCTAAGACGCCTGTGGACAGAGTAACATCTCAGGACTCAGGAGCGCGTGGTCCGCCATGCAGTGCCGTGGTTGTGGTTTGTACCTTCGAATTCCAACTCTTACCTGATTTGCCAAGACTCCTGCAGCTACTAGTACCTGCTAGTCCTGTATGGGGAATGCATAAATATTGCTAGGCTGGCACTAGCATCAACTTGCTGTGATACGCCACACCCATTTTCATTGGCTATAACGAGCATCTTCAGCAGCTGTCGTCAACTTTCGACAAGTTGAAGATGTGCACAGTGTAGGATCTGCTCTTAGAAACACCAGATAAAGTAAGAGAATGTATGGAGTTCTCTACGTTTGTTGGTCGATCAAAATTTGACTTTATTTGAGTCACACTAGAACAAAATGTGGGTCCTTATGTAATATGGTTATGGTAAGGAAACTGTTTATGCTGCAAATTTACTAGTGCTAAGCTGCTAACCACCTCCATGCCACCCCTGGTAGGGGACTAGTATTCAGCTGAATTCAGCGCGCGTACAGAAAAGGGATACATCAACCACTCCGCCAAAAGGACAGCGCTTGTGGGTTTCGAACCACACTTAATTGATGTACCCCTCACTGACTCGTACTACGTACTACTAGTCATCAGTAGTATTCCCCAACAGCATTCTGATCCTCAATTTTCAAGCGTGTCTCTGTCGATCCAACCCGAGGCAGCAGAACCACGCTTCATCGGCCCAGCCCAAAAGTGGAAGCTAACCTTGATCAGCGTGACTCGCAGATGTACGTCGTACGCCACAAATTCATACCAATTTATGTCTCGCGGGATCTTGACGATCAACTGTAGGTGCCACTGAGCGATCGATCATGGCAGATTCCCGATTCCGCAGGCCTGCTTGCGATCAGACAATCAAAGGGGATCTTGCTACTTTCGGCCAATTAGCAAGACAATCCTTCCACTTCCAACTTACTTTCATGTATTCAGAAGCAATTAACCATAGCGTCGATTTTGCTTCAACTTTTTTGAGGGAATCCTGATCTTGCGCTTGCGATCTCCGCCAGCAGCTGTCTTTGTTCTTACCGTTTCTGCGGCATCCTTGTGACCCTTCTCATCCGTCTGACAAGACCAGACGATTGTATCCGTTAAACGGAGCTGTTCAAGATGAGATCTTGCTCAAATAAGGAGCACGGTTTTTGTATATGCTCTTTTACGTCTGACGGAATTTCCAACCCCATTTCTCGGGTTTCGTATCAAGCAAATTGTGGTGATAGCAACCCAAAGTTTCAGTACACATGTTACATGTTACATATTACTGGGCAAAGAAACACTAACAACACCATGGAAGTATGCGCTGCCCATCAAAGATGTTTTTCATGGGGTTTGTTTGTCTCAGGCAGCAAGCATCACAACAATAGCAAAACACAACAGGCACAATGTGATTTCTTTCTTCCCTTGTTCCTCAGATCAACTTCGCCATGCGGATAAGGCGCCTGCAAAAGACCTGCTCCGTGACCCTGTATCGCTACAGGCCAAGCACATCCTCAATCCAGCTTCTGCCCTGACAGCATGCCTCCCTCCAACCATGATGCCTGTCCCAGCAGCCTATCGAGCACCCATTCGGCGCCAGACAAAACCAAGTCCTCATCTCCAGCCCTCGACGCTCTACAAGCCGAGCTCGACGCACGTGAGTATCTCACAAACCCGTCTCAAACAAGAACAGGGCAGTTAACAAGGGCCAGTGCTTGATTACCACCTCTACCTTTCCGAACCAGAAGTCCACAAAGCCACCCATGATCTGCTTCGAGGGTACAGTCACATCGTCCCGACACTGTGTTTCGTCGAGCAACAAAATAAAATAACCAGTGAAATTGCCACCGTATCTGAGGAGCGCACGCGCTTGCAAAACAAGTCCGTCGAAATGGTCGCCAAAGCCAAAGCGTGTAAGGAGAAGGTTGCTTTGCTTAGAGAGAAGCTAGTAGCTTGCGAAAAGCGTGATGACGTTGGAACGGAGGAGCATGTAGCGGTTGACGGAAAGCTTGATGTGGTACCTGGAACTAATGTTATTGCTGGGCAAGAAAAGTGGTTGAGACTGCTTTGAAAGGGATAGAGTGAGTCTGGCATAGAATTCATCTACGCGAGCTCTTTAGCATGGTACCTTCAGAGTAGACTAGACGGTTGAATCATTTTCGAAAGTATAAGTATCACTGTCCATCTTGAAAGTCTGTAGTTAGTGTAGTAACTGGATTGCATAATACTAAGGTGTTGGGGATTTTTTTCAAGGCAAGTCTATCGTTATGTTGAGTCTGTGTAACTGCGCCGCAAGCCTCAAAGGTGCCGCCACCTTTATATGAGTGAAGCGTTCCAAGCAGGATTAACCCAACCAGCACAACCCACCATGAAAAATATGTTACCTCATCATTTTATTTCTTGTTGTGGTGATGATGATGGCCGATCAGTCGTCCCAGAAAACGATCACCCCGGCCTCATGTGGTTCAATCGCCATCGTTCCATTTTCCCGCTTTCGCACCTGTGCTCTGCTCTTTAGCAAGGTGTCTGCGGCCTTGAAGTCCATATCCTCGTCATCCACGTGGCAACTGTGTAGGCATATCTGCAGAAGGGTTGGGATGCCTTCGGCATGTTCCAGCAAGTCCGAGGGCATGAGTTGATGCGGTTCTGCTTTAGCCGTTCGACGTATATCTAGCCGCTCCAAGACAGGACGTGTGCGACAGGAGCTGTAATTAGTAATCGCAAGATCTGCCGGCAGGCTCAACAGCCTCACGCCTGAGCAGGCCAATGCCATATTTATTGGAGGGCGAAGACAGCTGCCAGTCGTGACATCCACCGCAAGTATCTTGTAAGGCATGTTAGGGTATACATCGGACAGACTGTAAAGGCGGCGGAGGCCACAAGCCCTGTCCAGGATGACGTGGCGGAGTGACGATGGCCAGTCCCGGAGAAAAGACTTTGAGAATAGCGATCGTGAAGGGAAGAAGCCATTCAACGTGATTCGTTGGAGATTTGGTGGCCATGGAATCTCCGTGATGTCATGCACGCTGCGGAAATCCGTACTCCGCGGGAAGGCGAAGGCTCTGAGTTGCTTGAGCTTCCGGAACGGCCGGAGGACCTGGTCAACACGTAGACTGTCAAACATGGAGTACAAATTGATCTGCCGTAATTGCTGGCATTTGGAAAGTGGAATAAAGCCGTTAAGACTAAGGCTGGACGTCAGCAATGCTGTGTCGATAGTGCAAGACAGCAATCGCAATTTCATAATCGACAGAAAACAATTCTGCACTGTAATCCTGCTGGCCTGACTAAACTGTAATTAATACTTCCTCCATCCGGTACATTCTGCGTCAATAGCCAGCATTCAATACCTCCTTATGTAGCAGGGCAACGATAGACATGAGAAACCCATCAAGGGGGGACCGGAAGTATAGAGACTCAACTTACGAGAACGTTTTAGCAGGTGCAATAAAAGTCTCAAGCCCTCCCTTTACTCTACCCAGCAGTCGGGCTGTAAGGCTATTCGAGCTCTCGTATGCCAAGCTACCCATGTCAAGATGTTTTATGTAGAGTGCAAACTCACGCGCCGGGGCAGCCCGACCCCTGCGTATACTGGTGGGCGAGCACACTGTATATATGAAGTGCTCGAAATTCCTGCCTTGCAGGCAAGGACTTTCGTAGAGCAAGGGTACCGCAGCGGAGTACCATTGGCGGGAGACAAGGCAACAAGCCCAGAAATTGCGCTGGCTATCTGACCCATCTTTCAGAAAGAAAAATATTTGCTGTAGAATCTCGACGGGAAGGTAGACAAAGGCTTCCGGGTTGATTGCACTGCCGATCTTCATGATATGGACCTTTGTGGGCAGAAGTAAAGGAGAAATCCTGACTTTGCTCCGTACACCCTCGACTACTTGGTAACACTAACTGACGTAGTATCATCAAACTGTGGCGAACTCCGTTGGAGGCGGACTCATCGGGCTTGGCGCCAAGTCTAGGGTTTTCTCCGCAAGGGCTCTGATTCAGTTGTTCATGAGCAGCTCTGGACAGCCTAACAAGAGAAAAGAGACAATCTAAGGTCAGGATGCCCAATTCAAACGTCATTAATATTATTTAGGAAGAGACTTCACCTTTCCCCTTGAAATATACGCTTTTTAGCGCTGTGATTTAGTGCTTTGGGCCGACTAAAAGCATTGCCGTTCCATCCCTTCCGTAATCAAGCACCATATTACCGTAGCCCCCCCTATCAGTAATTTAGTAGCACCTTAGCCAGCTCCTCCAGCTCCTCCAGCTCCTCCAGCTCCTCCACCTAGGCTACGATCCTCAGATTTATTCAAACAGTGATATCATAATAGTATGTGCGAGCCATCATGTTGCTATGCAGTCCCTCAGACCCCATTTCTCACTCTCTTGCAGACCTCGCAAGTTTTTGCTGCGACACGGAATTGGCGCATGGATTTGGTAATCTTGGCTGCAAGAATGGCGCAGGCACTGAGGCCGAAGAGGACTTAGTGTTGAAGATGCCCTTCTTAATGCAGCCGTCCTCACCGTTCTTATCGCATGAATGAAGTGTATGAGTACGTGGGGTGGAGATGATGAGATGGGTAGAATAAAAGGGCACTCTCAATGTACTGCGGGATCAACACTATCAGCACTATGAGCTTACCTGCGAATGATATCTGCAAGGCTGAAAGAGAGCTCTTTGTATGTATTGAATTCGAGGTAGTAGACGCGATGTATATTCCAGTGATCAGAGGCCGGATGGCATCAAGGCTCAAGTAGGTGTGCGAAGGTCCCAATGGCGACTGCTCTAGTAAACCTCATCTTTAGGGCGGAGTCTAACACTTTGCCTTAGCTATATTGATCTGGATAGATATATGTAGCTGGACGCTCGAAAACATTGGCGTTGAACGTTAGGTTTGGTCGGAGGTTCAAGCGCCGAAGTAAAGCCGGGGGACTGTTACCAAGTAAGGAAGGCCACAGCGACTCAACCTATAAAGGAAGGTGATGAATGGAGCGGTATGCAGAGAAAGAGAGACACGGAGTCATATAGAGTCCACAAGTATGCAGAGGAGAAAAAAGAGCGGAGTGCTGCGGGAGTGACGGGAGTGATGGAAAGTGTTAAAGATTGTGTTCAACAATAATAGGTGACGGGTTTCATCAAAAAGTATGCATTTTTCCGGACGGTAACAAACTGGCAAGACCATTGACTTTGAACAACGACTTTTACAAGCACACGACCACAAAGGTAAGATGGTCTCAAATCATGACCATAGAAATCTGTTATCAACAAGGCCGATGAGAAATGGTAAAGGGTCCGCCAACATGAATGTCTTGCTCTGAGTTCATGCTGGGTAGAAGAGAGACGGAGGCATTCAGCGTAGACCAGTCTAATACACTCACAATCTTCGTAGGTATCATGATTGCCCATATGTTATAGCCTGATGTCTCTTGCTAAAGTTGTCTGCGGAGAATGATAGGCTAACGCGATGTGGAATAGCGTAGGGCAAAGCCAATAATTTCTGCACATCGCAGGGTTTGCACAAATTCTCTGGTGGCATCAACGCATGCTCTTCCTCTTGTCAACCCTGGTGGCTGGTGGAGTAAGAGATCTTTCTATGGGCGGAAGCCCATCGACAGTTGTGCTGTTCAGGTCAACCAAAGTGCTACCTGCAAAGGCGATATCGACAAGCTCAATCTTGACATGATCCATCCTGACAAAGCCTTGATTTGGCAGACAGATGCCGACCTGCTTGGTGATTTGCGTATCAATGAATCAGCGAATTGGAGGAACACCCAACAGGGGCATGCCTTTCTGAGCGTCATTATCACTATCAAGCCCACCCAGCTGTGGCTAGTCGACCCTTTGATCCCTCACCGTCTGGGAAGCAGCCATATGGGGTTTTGATTCAGAGCCGATTGCTGCTGCCACAACAACAAACTGTGAAAATGCAAGAAGCTTGAACTTGAGCGTTGCCCCTCGCTTCGCATCGAGTTTGCTCCCCTATGCTCACCTTGATTGTTGAGGTTTTCCGTCTTTCTTGCACTATCAAAACTTCTAAGAGGAGGAATATCGTGGACATTGAGGAGCGGTGATGCTCCAAACTAAGTTGGCGAGATTGCATCTTGAATTGCTGTAAAGCAATATATCTCTTGCCTCCAAGCTGAAGCTTGGCGATTCTCCTCCTGTATGGGTCCAGCAACCAAGAGATAACGAACGGTTGTGAGAATGTTGCTCTAAGCACTGAGCATCATCGATGATGGTGTAAAGCACCATGAAGCAGGGAATGAAGGGGCGTCTGGTGGAATACCAGTGCTCTTATCACTCTGAAGCTCGAGTGTCTCTAAGGGTGTGCCTGAATAAAGATGCCTGAGCATCTGAGAGCGTCTTGTAACCTAGCCGTATGCGAGGCTAGTCTAATGCAAAGCAAAGAAGACCTCCCAAAGAGGTATTGTTAGTTGGGGTGAATGAGAAACACCTCTTTTCTGTGCCAAGAAATATCCGCCAAATCCAGGTGTTGACGCAAACCCTGCCTCGAACGAGGACACCTTGACAAGCGTATTCCATCACACACAAATCTATCAATACTCGACTCTCCGAGCCAGAAAAGTCCTCTATCCTTGCCAGAATGTCATCTTCAAATCCAAGGCATGGTGCTGAATACGAAAGAGGAGATCCAGAAGACACATACGATGCTTTTGACTACGAAGATGAAACCGGCAACGACGACGTTGAACGATGTATCAGTGAGGGTATACTTCGCCAGGAGGATCAACCTCAGGCTCAACGCCCAGAAAAGAATTCCTACATGCAAGCAATATCAAGCGTCGTGAAACGCGGCAAAAAGATGGGAAGGGCGGAGAGGGTCGAAAGGGTGGAACCAGCCTCAAAAGATGGTGTCCTTGGTGCCTCTCGACGCCTGATCAGCCACGATCATCGGACTGCGCTCTCACCAGAGCTTGCTGCTGCGTTCGACAGTGAGGGTAAGAGTTACCTAAATGGGTCCTCCTCCGAACCAGTTCATACTAATCAGGACTCTTTGGCATAGTTTCTTCCCGAGCCAAGTGGATCAAGGAGCGGGCAAACAAGAACGCAGGAGCACTTGAAGAGCTCTTGCGCCGAGTCCCAGATTCAGAACGCGACCTACAGCGGCTTGTCACCCAAACCCTGCTAAACGAACGCCAGAACGAGAAGGAGGCAGGGAAGATAGGGGACTTCATGGAGGAAGTCAAGAAGAAGGATCAGGTTGGGCTGCTGGGTCGTGCTTGGAACATTTTGAAGGGAAAGCACTAGATTGCTTGAGATGAAAACTGGAGTTTGCTATTGTATAGGGGTGAATAAGTCTATTTTACACATAGCATCAATCACAATACCGCCATTCAGGCGACCAGTGGGTTTTCCCCTGGGCCTAATGAAAGCATTGAAGCAGGACTTTCACCCGGAAAAGCCAGATCACTTGCTTATCTCTTCGTGCTTGCCGCCCTCATACTGATCTCTGCGACTGGGGGTAAGAGAGTTGTTTGTGAGATATCTTACGAGCAGAGAGTACTCGGGTGGATTGTGTGGCCGGTTGGTTCTACATTACTTCTTCGGATGAGTAAAGCAAGATGGACGGGAGCTGAGACGAGAGCTACTCTCTTTCATCTCACAACCTGCCAACGAACTCTCAGCTTGCATGGCTTCGAGCGCGAGCAGCAGGCTATATCTTCTCTTCCGTCATGCCGCTATAGATCTGCGATCCATGCCCTAGTAACTGGCCGGAAAGGGGTTGCGTCTTGGCACCATTGTTGTAGATGATGGGGGAGGATGATAGTCTGTATTGAAATTTGCAAAGATCTTCCAAGCTGCTTGCTTGACATGAGACGGCCTTTTTCTTTCATGTGGACCATTGCCAGAGAAAACTGCCGGATGCATTTTGAATTGAGGATTCAGCCCGATCTGGAGTCTTCATGCAGGATTACATATTCTCGTTCATTACAATACAAGCCCACGTTGCGGCTATCAAATCCATACCCTCATTCGACACTGCCTGTCTGCATCCATTGTAGTACGAGATGCGCAATCTGCTCCGGAGCCTCCTCAGGCAAATAGTGGCCTTTCTTACCACCAATACCCCTAGCTTGATAATGTACACCTTCAGCAATCCAATCTTTCCAACTGCCGGCCACATTATGCATGGTTCCCAGTTTCTCCTCTGAGAATACAACTAGGGTAGGGACGTTGATCCTCCGCCCACGTTCATTATCCTCTGTCTGTTCACTCACCTCCTGCACACTTCCACACTGATAATCTTCACAACTTCCTACAATAGCATCTCGCTTCTTGAAATTTGCAGCGTAGACATCGTGTGCCCCATCTGCCGCGGAGGAAGCTTGAACTTCCGGACTCGATCCTTGGGCACGCTGAATGAGGTCTCGACACCACTGATCGCCACCGTAGGCTTGAATCATCTTGGTGGCTTGACCTACATTCGCCAGGAATGGCCAGTGGAAGTAAGCTGCGCAGGCTTGTGGATTTGCGAATGCTTCCCACTGGACTTTGGTGGGCACGATGTCCATCAGCACTACGCTGTTGATCTTCAGATGCGGAGCTCCGGCGTTGTCGCTGTCGACTGCTAGACGATGAGCGATTCGCGCTCCTCGGTCATGGCCTATTAGGATGATGTTTCGCGCACCATCTGTGCTGCTTTGGACGTTGAACACTGAGGTAAGGGCCTCGAGGATGGCGCCACCAACTGCTCGTTTGGAGTGTTGACCTGTAGAAGGAAGACTGGATACGCCGTAGCCTGGTAGCTGTGGCGCATTCAATAGTCACATTCCGTTGTAAGGCAGAGAAGCACAAACCTCTGGCACGAAAAGCGAAGCATGGGGCATCAATTCCGGAATAAGCTGCCAGGTAGATTATCAGTGATAATGCTATGCTTGATTGACCTGGATATCATATAGCGTACATATCGCCACCTCAATTCCCATCAGCGTCATAGCAACGGATGCATTGAGAGGTACATACATATAAGCGGATTGAGGATAGCCATGAATTAGAACAGCAATTGGGTCTTCTTTCCCTTTTGGATAGGAATAGCTACAGATTGTGGAACCCGAGGATGTTGGAGTAAGCTCTTGCTGCAGGTCTGGATAGATGGATGTAGGCTTCTGTGTCATCTTTGGGATATGTGCAAGTCTAATAGAACTGTTCCGGCTCATTGTGCCGTGATGGAGATGGATTGGATAAACTCTTGGCGGATTTCTGGGAAAACGAGGCCGGGGAATTTCAGTTATGTGCTGGTGATCTTCCAACATTTTCAATTCCTTCCACCAAACTTTCATCACAGGCCAGAGAGAGGGAGGCATCAAGTCCCATGAGCAGCTGGAGTCCTCATGCACTCTTATTAGTGGGAGAAGTATTACGAGAAGCTTCAATGCTCGGAAAACTTACTATGCGGGAAAAAGGGTCGAAGAGGCTATGGACACATTCTCAGAGAATGAAGCTGGTTCTAGCAGATCGTCACTGGGAAACTGCATATGATACCAGTGGTCTCTGAATTTTTGTCATAGCGCTTCTTTCCAATCTGTGAATGGTCAGCGAAGGAAGTGTCTCCAAGCACAGAAAATACACCCAGGAGTGTTCTAACATGACGTCCTGGTCGCACCAAACTTCAGAAGTGATAACAGATGAGAATCTTTCAAACTTTCTTGAAACAAACAGGGGACACTAGGTGGTTCTAGCAAGAGCGTTGTCAGTTGAGCAGCACAAGTGGAAGATGTTACTCAAAAATGCTGAGATTCATTCAGGAGGGCCTCCAGTGGTATGAAAGTTCCATAAGGTTCCAAGTCAAGTGAGGAACAAGGAAAAGAAGAGTGAAAGCTTTGATTTCTAGTATTGAAATCTCACATTCAGGGCTACGGATCTTCAGCATTCCCAACCTTCAACTGCGTATTGTTCGCTTCACTAGAACTAATCACTCGCTCTTCGCCTCGTTTGCACAACACATCTAGGTCAGGTTGATCACCTGCTGCCCCGCCCACACATAGGTCTCCCAGAGTGACCTTCGCATCGTCAACATCGCCTCGTTCCTCCCTTCCGATGCAAACCTCACCCTCCCATACCTCTGGTCATCCAAATTCCCAAGCACAAACGCAACATACTTTGGATGTTGCAAAAGAACGCTTGCGCCTCTTGCGAACTCCATTCGGTGTGTATTACCTAGGAATATCAATGGCTCAAGAAACGAAGCTCGCACGTCGAAGCCCATAGCTGTGTCAGAATCGCAGACAAGGACATCGGCTCTTGATATGATATTCCGTCGAATGAGACTTAACCGCTCCAGCATGGCGGTTGCCTCCCCGGCGGCGGCAACCTGCCCATTTAGGACGCGAGCTCGATCGGCGAAGTGCTGAGCACGATCACCGGGATAGAGGTTGAAGTACGCCTGTGCATGGTCTGCCCAGCTCATGGCTTGCGGGGTATGATACTGTGGCGCCGCAGCAGCTCCTGCGTTGTGAAGCGCACCTTGATCGTGCATGTATGCATGGGATGGCAGGTCATCAAGCAGCATCTTGAAGTACAGATCCAAGGCTGGCCGAAGAGGATTTCCGGAGTTGGAGAGGTCGCTTTTAGCAGCAGCATTGTGCTCCGTGGCTGGAGATTTATAATCCACATCAGTGGTTGAGTAGCTCATCAACCTCTTCGCCCTCCAGGTGCGACCGTAATGGTCATCGGTCGTGCTAGTTCGCTGAAAGAGGTCGAACAAGTCCCAACACACTCTAGATCTGTCCTCGGGCTCGTCGACAACAAGAATTGTTCGATGTCCCATACCGACGAGGACCAGGATCAGACCGTATACTGCACGGAAGCTGCTTGCTGAGATTGTCGCACGAATCAGCTGAGTCTTTCCAGTAATTTGACCCGGCACATTGAACAAGAGGTTGCCCTCAATCTGTCGGATGTTCACCATCAATGGTGAATTTCGAACAGCCTGTGCAAAACCCTGGAATAGAGCGTCCAGTCTGGTCATCTCAGCTGGGTCATTGAGGGGAGGATTTGGACCTCGGTGAAGGTCGTCGCGGAACGGGGATGGTGCCACCGGGCGCAACACATTTGCCTGGAGAGCCTGCATAGTCGGATTGGTAGAGAATCCTGAGAATCTTACCATCCGCGAGAACAACACTAGAGGAACCTGCCTATTCTCAATGAAGCGCAGCTTTACTGGAAACACAACAGCCAAGTGGAAATTTGCTTGGGCACTCTGCCTCACGGCAGGATTAGGTATCCGCAGAGAAAGAGCAAAGTTTGCACCGGTTGAGGACCTGGCGGAATCGGGGGTCAGCACCATGCCGTACGCGAACTCTGGTGTCCCCTGCGTGTTCCCTCCCAGGTTGTTGTACCAAGTGATGTGGAACAATGATCCGGGTCGAGGAGTAGTGATAGGAAAGGAGCGTGAAGTCGTGCCAATATAAATATATCCAATGTATCCATACGGATCTGTTGGGATGTCTCTGGCCGGAAGGGAATTATTCGCTGTCAAGAGCCGGCTTGCCTTACGGAGAAACGGGGTGGTACTCCTGAGAAGCTTCATCCCCTGCATACTCTTGCCAACGTCAGTGCAGAAAGCTTCATGACCTTGATTCTCCCGGACCAGTGCAACACTGTTCGCGACAGCACGAATCCGCCGGTCTCGACTGCCTATGGTGTCCGAGATTTGCAGAACAGGGTCTCCAAGCACCTGCGTCCCCTGATGCGTTACCATGTCGCAGTACATCGAGTTTCGGAAACCAGGAAGAGGATCCATGCTCAAACCTAAACTATCCATAGGATATTGAAACAGTGGCTGATAGCGCTGGCCACACATCCATCTGAACCAAAAGAGGACGCTGTTCGTGAATATCTGCAGCTGTGCCGTCGGCACTCGACAGTAAAACCAGGCATGGAAACCAGTGGCTGCCATCCCTCGAGCTGAAGTCATCGCATCCAAGAGCCGGGCATCGTTGGAACCTGGTGGAAGTCGTGCTCGGATGGCGGCAAGCCCCTCAGGATCATGGCACACATGACCGTGTGATACCAGTTTGATTCGCAGAGTCTCCTTTCTCTGTGCTGATGGTACACCGAGATGAACTGCCGCAGGATCATGGTCGTACATATGGCCACCCCCTCCTGATAAGCCCAGAAACTGAGTATCGCCTAGGTGCAAGTTGTAATACTCTTCTGAACCTTCCCGTCCTGCATGAACACCGGGCTCCAGGATGATCGTGACGCTAACCTGTGGTTGATTGTTGGCTGCTGCAATGGTGACCGTGACTTCCAAGCCAGGTGATCCGGTTCGGCCAGCGTTGACGAAGAGGGTATAATTCATACCGACGTTGTTGATGCCGTTATTTATATCGCCTGTATCGAAAGGAATCTGGTTTGCTGGCTGGTGTGGGATATACCGTATTAGGAGGCCGTAGGGACCTAAGACAGAGATGCCCCGCCAGTCGAACTGAGGTGAGGAAGGTGTTGCCATTTTGGAAGAGATGGAGTGTATCGCTTTTATAGTAAGGGAGAATGATTGCTTCAAGCTTTCACAAAGAGTGGTAGACTGCTCAAGAGCGCCTTTCCTCCTGCTAATTACCGGTTTGCTGAGTGCAAGCCGTTGAAAATCGACAAGGAGCGTCTCTTTGGTGGATTGCCTCAAACAGCCTGGGGTTGGGAGCAGGTGCACAATGAATGAATGTGGATGGACACCGAGCACGCCGACGGGTTGATATGTGGTCTGGAGAAATGATAAACAGGGAACCCCGATGAGTGATGGCCACCTCAAGCAGGCAACGATGGTCAACCCCACAAGAGCAGGTAATGAAGCGCTTTCACACCCACGAAACCTTGTACGATACGTATCGATCCTATGGAACAATGAGGAATAGCAACGTTCAGCACTGCTGAGGAGTGTCCTGCGTGAGCAAGAGGTAATGAGCAAGACCAAGCCGAAAGAACGAGTTGTATGAGCAAGGATGATATGCGGAATGAAGATGGAAAAGTTATATAGAATTTCTGCCAGTTGGCAGCATTATATATACACGACCGCACCGTACCGCACCGCGGCGCATTCACAGCCTGTGCGGAACCCCTGGTGGAGATATAGCCGATGAAAAGCGCAGATATAGCCGATGAGAAGCGCCAAATCCCTTCACAGTTACCAAGCTTCCATTGTTGCGTGATCACTTCACGTGAAAGATAGCCGCAATAGCCGATGAGAAGCGTCAGACATCTTCACAGTTGGCTGGTTTCCATTGTTGCATGATCACTTCACGTGA
This sequence comes from Endocarpon pusillum Z07020, assembly GCF_000464535.1. Classification (NCBI taxonomy): domain Eukaryota; kingdom Fungi; phylum Ascomycota; class Eurotiomycetes; order Verrucariales; family Verrucariaceae; genus Endocarpon; species Endocarpon pusillum. Next base: position 27,473 of record NW_006916613.1, read on the forward strand.
AAGATAGCCGCAATAGCCGATGAGAAGCGTCAAAAATATTCACAGTTGGCGGGTTTCCATTGTTGCGTGATCACTTTGAGTGAAGGACTGGCCGGAAAAGCCAATGAAAAGCGCCAATTGTTTCACTATTCCTGGCCGCCAGTACTAAAGGGTGAATTTCAGCAAAGAGTTCGGATGCTACCGATGCAAGCCGGGAGAAGCTTACCTATTGAAGAGTTCCGTCAATACGCGATGACCACAGTGAATATTACTGAGAGAGCGTATCACAAGCGTTCACCATTCCCGAATAACATGCTTCAGGAGCGGCTATAGGAACTGAGTGAGGATGGGAGACATCCACGAGGGCAAGCTTAAAAGAGTTCAGTGGCAGTGTACTTTTCTATTTGCCATTGATGAGCACATATCAGTTCTAGCTCCGGCTTCTACATCTGGCTGTCACCCCAATACCCACTGGCGGCTAGATGACATCTACCCTCGCCGGGCCGCTCCTTCTTCCTAGTACCCCCCTGAGCACTTCTTCCAAATGTGGTCATTGCCTCATTTCGACCACGAGATGCAAGCTGCATCTGCCCAGAACGCTGGTCTGCTGATTACCTCTGTAGTCGGACGTAAGATTCTTTCCCCCCAGTTCCAGTCAGGGCCTCCAGGCAAAACGCCCGCCCGCCACTCTCTTTCATGTAAATATGTACTTCTTCGACGCTCGTTTGATAGAAACCAAGGCACGCTCTCAAGACTAATTGGCGTTATGTCATGTGACGTCCTTCAAATATTTATCCTCTTGGTGCCGCTTAGCATCGTACATTTTTAGGGAATCAGTTTCCCTAGGGAAATGTTGGTACCTTTGTACCACTCAGTAGTGTACACTCGCTAGGGAATCTACTACTCTTACCGATCGTTCGAAAACGACAACCTTCATCATCCTTGATCATCACGCTGCCCGCGATACTTACTTGATCTTCGAATGTACTGTGCTCGATTCTTTGTCTAATTAAATAAGATCTTTAGTTATAATAACCATTTCAGAATTTCTTCCATGAACCTATTAATGATCTGATGGCATTCACCACTGTCGACATTATTAGGGTCCGGATTATGCTATGTTCGAAACACCCACCTTTTCAATCATTTGCATACATTGTAGGCGACACGCTTAGGGCAATACATCTTCCCTTGACTCGTTTAGACAATCTCAATGGTGTATTCTCCTCCTTCATCAATCTCCAGGTAATACCTTTCCTCAAGAGACCTCGATTTACTGGCAAGCGTTACTTGGTCGCAAAGCCGAGTCCCAGACATTTCAAGCAAACCAACACGGCAATATTGTCCTTCAAGGTCTCTGGTGGTACGGAGAACAAGCCAGAGGCTAGAACGTTTAGTCACCAACACACGAAATACGCATAATTCTTGTTCAGCGACCTGACAAGCCAAGTCTTTACACCTTTCATCCCAGTAAAGTTCCATGAAAGGCCCACCGTCGTCATCGGTGTCATCGTTGTCATCGTCGTTCTCGTCGTTCTCGTCGTTCTCGTCGTTCTCGTCGTTCTCGTCGTTCTCATCGTTCTCATCGTCTTTCTCATTTTGAAACAGGAATATCCAGTTTTGTGTATTAAAAGCATTCTGTAATCGCTGGCAGTCTATCACAGTCTCTAATAGGCACATACATCCTCTGAGCTGAATTTTCCCACCTTTGAGAAGACCAAGTTCGTCGAGACTATCATGAGCGGGAGTAGTCTGTGCTGCAATTACATGGGCGTGAGTCACAACCTTTGGTGAAGGATGGCAGAAGACATTTGGAGCGATACTTCCATCAATAGAAGCCCAGGACCAAGTCGGTGCTCGATACAGTGTTGGACGCAACGACGGGCCGCCGGGCCATGCTGTCCAGCAAAGGGTATTAGGTAGGTGGGCCCTCCAATGACCAGCAAGATAGCTGGAGGATTGAAATCCCCTTATATTGCCCCACTGCTTTGCGAGTCCCGAAAGAGCAATTAATTTGTCATACGCATACGTCAAACTACAACTGGAGTAGAGGGAGATTATATCTTCCCATGTCTGGTCCTTTATGTAAGGGTCCGCCGCTTCTGTCAGTGTCTTCTTCCAGGCACGAATGTTTTCATTTTCGATATCCTCGTTGAATCCTCTCGGGAAACACTGAGTTGCGACCAGAGATGAACATTGCCAGTAGACCTCCCCATGTGTGAAATGTATGGTCCGAGGTGCAAGTAGTCTCTCCTGAAACGCCCATCCTCGCTTATTAAGAGGGGCGGTATCAACATTGTTGTGGAACATGTCTGAACGATAACAGTAATAAATTCCAGAAGCGTTTTTCGGCCATGAAACTGAAAATTTGCAAGGGTAAAAAGTAAGAGGACTACTGTCGTGAAAGAGACCATCATTGCTATTTTTGGACACCGTAGCCGCAATGTTGATATATGAATTATTGTAGATGGCTCCCATTGCTGATGACTCTCTAAGCCAATCCTCGCGCGAGTCCTGAATAATGCAGAGACTGTCTATCCAGAGGTATCTGATACCCAGATCACGGGTAACTTGAATGGCGTCCCGAAAAGTTGTTGGTAAATCACTAATCCGGATTCCATTCTGAAAAGCATGTTTCGATTTTTCCACAAGTTTGTTGAGGAAACGCCTCCCCACGAATGGCTTAGAGTCGTGTAATCAACCAATGAACTCGGTAGAACATTGGTATCTCGCAGATAGACCATCGCAGGGTCAGTGTGGGAGGCAACGTCCAGTAGACGGGCAGCTCTTACAGAGCTAGTGTTGACGTAACATTGATGCTCTTGGGATTTATGATTTTTTCGACAGTTGATAATCCAGTCGGTGACTTGATATAATCCATGTCTGGACCAGGTGTCCTCGGCTCGCAACTGCACCACTGGCTTCCGCAGGGTATCTGGCACATAAAATCAGTTCTAGTGTTCATCCCGGACTTTGTCCGATTGTATGCTGACAGTCGTCTGGCACAATCAACATATGCGCCATTCTGTTTCCGGGATGCTCTAATTGCCTAGCTGCTTCTGATGACGATGAAGGCATCTTATTGAATTTCAGGGAGGTCAGAACTAGCCTATCTGCATTCTCTCGATGACACTCATAGTATACTGTAGCCCTGATGTCTTGTGGAATGTGTTCCGATTTCACAGACTTCAAAAGTGCCGCGCATATGTGGCAGCCGAGTTCTGCACAAGCTTTAAGCTCTCGTATGTCATGGTGAGGCTGGCATTTATAAAAATTGCCCCCGGAATCACTGGAGTATAACATGCCATTGCTTTCAAAAAGCGACTGACATTCGGGACAAAGGCTGTCCAAAGCATCGTCGTCGACGGCGTTGAGATTGATTCAGCCTCCATAATTCTTATGCCACTCTACTGTTATGAATCGCTTCAACGTGCGGTCACTATCCAAGGGTAGCTTGTGTTAGAAGTAGTAGCAAACAGCGTATGGAGGTGCCAATTCACTTGATTGAGTTACTCCTATCAAAAGGAGCATTTGCTCATACTAATAGCTATAGAAGCGCATTACTGTAACAGCTCAGAAACAGCATTTGGCGTTCAATTCGTATAGCAATGCTCACTGCCATAAATAACAGGGCGTAACAGTTACAAGAGCGTTTCGTGCGTTTTGCATGCGGGGACCCTTGTACCATCATGCTAATACGTAACAGATACGTATCATGTACGCAGGGATTCTGACAGCTTGGTAGGGAAGGTACTGAAGTTAAGGCTAGTGGAGAAGTTTGCTCTTTAGCGAAGTCTCATTAAAGCGAAAGGTATTTTGGTGATGGTCAATGAAGGAAAAAAGTTGGGGTGTCACATGACCCGATTAAAGACCGGCTACCAACGATAAAATCGGCGTCTAAAGGGGTCGTTTGCTCAGGGGCGCTTAAATAAGCGTTCTTGAACATTTTCTTTTGATTGAACAATGCCGAAATGACAGAAGAGACCCGTCAATTTTGCCATTCGAGCGCGTGCGTAATTGAATCTGACTCTTTGTAAGGTCTAAGAGCAATGGTATATAAACTGAGGTTGTTTAGATGTAGAAATAGATAAATGATGAAGTCTACGAAGCAAGACCCAGATTAGTTTCAAATTTTTTTCGATGTTCCTGGTGTCAAGATTAATAGCATTATCATCATCCTGAATTGCGATACGCTATCTCTTTCTAAGAAAATGTCGCTAAACCAGTGATACAGTAAATACTCAATTTTACGTCGTAAACCAATTATCAGTACTAGCCTTTTCACACAAGGGTTATAACAATTAGACCTGTAGTCGTAGTAGGTATTCATAACACTACACTAAAGAGCAGCTAGTATCAGATACAGCCTCACTGTTACACTTTTTTGAACCTTCTCTTGTTTTAATTTACGCGACTGATTCATTTCATTTACAGCTAGACCATTATGAGTTTAGATCAGTTGTGTACCAGATGTTTACCCACTGAGGTGGGTTCTTGGCAAGCCATAACAGGTCCAATGGACAGAATCAAGCAAACAAATTGTTTGAGCTCATTCAAATCAAATTTCTCTCTAGAGTAGGGCCAGGAACTTGAAAAGGCCAATGATGATATTGCAAATAGGGTTGTGTTGCATATATCAGTTGGCCACGTTAGTTGACATCTAGCAAAAAACAGTTCTATTAAGCTAAAAAGTAGACCTTTTGGCGTGAATTGCGTTTTGAACTTCAACTTTGGTCTAGTATTATACTATAATCGCTTCTTCCGTCTACAACGTAACGGAGGCCTCCTTACCCGTGTTTCGTATGTGATTCAATGGCTGTACTACAACTGCTATCGAAAGTGTATCACCCATAAATTGTAAGCCGTATGACCATAATATCTAGTAGACTCATAAATCATCTAAATTCGTAGCGAAGACGACTGCAAGACTAAACAACGACCCGTCCCTTCCCCGGCCCAGCTCTTGTTGCCTTCCACCTGGTTCTCACCTTTTTCCTAACAGCATGCGCATTGGCGGCCCCTTACGACAGTAGAGACGAGCCAATAGATCCAAAACCCGGCGCCGCCGGGCCCAAGGTAGTCGCTCGGAATCGCCATGATGGCCGCGACGGCGCTGAAAGGTAGGAAGACGGCAGCGACGCGCGTTAGGCGGGTGATACCCTGGCCGTCGGCCAATGTTTGCTCGGCCTCACCAATGGACACGAGCGCGAGCAGCACGTCGATGTTATTCTCGATGCGCGCGCGGGTGCGGGCGAGGCGGGACAGGACGTGCTGGAAGTCTTGAACACTGAGCGAGGGCGGAGAAGTCGCGTTGCCGCCGGCGGCGATTTCACGTTTGCTTGTAGATTGCCACAAGGGCTGACCGTGTTGTTCGCACTGGCGCAGCGCGTCCTGGGCGAGCTCTGTGTACCTACCCCAGCGGCGCTTCATAGCCAAGAGGTCCTGAAGGAAAGTCTGCAATGTGTACAGCTTCTTGTTGCCCTGCTCGAGCATGAACGCGATGGTCTCCAGCTCCCGCCCAGCGCACTCGTCGACGAGGAGCCACTCGGAGGCTATAGCCTGGTACAGACCGTGCAGCGCGGCGAACGGGTCGCACAGGATCTGGGCACGACGCTCGTAACTGGCAGAAAGCTCGCGCGCAAGTGTCGAGGCGAGTGCTGCACGGGTGGAGCTTGGCGGCGGCAGCGTTTCTGCGCCCCAATAATGCCCGTGGCGAAATCTCTTGTCGCTGATCAGCCATTTCTGATGAGCTTTAGGCCTGGCGTGCGTGGCTTGAGTAATAGGTGCGTTTGGCGCCATAAACTGGACTCCCGTGGCCTGGAAGATGGGATCGACAAGTATAAGGCCTTACGCCGCGGCCTGGATTAGTTCTTCTAGCCGAGGATTGGGTCTTGAGCGCGGCTTACCGACTAACCGACCATCGTCGTCATTGTCTCTGCTCATCCAAACCATCAACTTTTCGCGGGCAAAAGCTAAGGATGCTATCAACTCTCCTTCTCCTGTCCTCGGCCGTAGAATCCCTGCGATGCGGTCCACACGGCTCGTTCTATTATCCGACTTTACCCATTGTATAGCCTCGGGCTCGGCCAACGCAGCGTCCTCATCACTATCTCCATCCTCTAGCTGCCATTGGAACGGCCGGGGTTTCACCCATTCTGTCTTGGTGAAATTCTGCGTCGCTTGTACGGACGGCAGCGTCAGCCACTGAGGCACGACGCGTCGCTTCCAGTACCATGACCGGTTCTCCACGTACTCGCTCCAAAACTGCGGCGGGATGCGCAGCGCCAGGCCCAGCTTGACCACTGTCTCTGGACACAGATTCTCGACAATGAGGAAGCTGGCCTCGTGCGGGCCCTCGCTTTCTACCGCCACCCGAGGATCGCTGGACAGCCTGAGAAGAAAGTCCTCGACTCCGGCCGGGCCCGTGCTCTCTGTTTCTCTGAACGCAGGGCGGTGGTCGTCTTTTCGGACGCTGAAGTTGAGCGAGGTGCAGCGCACATGGGGCTCCTCGCGACCGGCCTCGCGCGCAAAAAATTCATCCAGAATAGAAAGGCTGTGCCCATAGAAGGCAGAGTCGCTGCAGTTGTCAAAACTCTGTTTGTACACCTTGTAGGACGTGAGTATGGCGTCCTCTCGTTGTGACACGGGATTTGGCGCTGCCATGACCACGGATTTGAGAGGGCAGCAGGAGGAAGAGGAGGGTTCGTGAGTAATCTACTTGGATTAGGATGCATACTTCAGCAGACAAGACATCAGTATTTTAGGGGGATCACAGTCCCTCTGAAGAATAGAGATATGTCAACCTGTGCAGAGTGCGTAGAATAGCAAGTTGGTCTCTATATAGGGGTTTAGAGAGCGTAGAACTACGTAGTATGTACAACTTGGCTGTACGGTACGGCGAAATTATCTTTAAAATTAAGTTACAGTACGGCGGACTATTATTGGGTTGAGGACACATCAAAATTTTGAAAATCAAAATCGGATTTTAGAACTCCGCACCAACTCCTCAACTGCTATACGCCTGCCGTACGCTATATAGAGGCCATATAGCTGTCTGCTGAGCATAGATAGATCCATAAACTCTTTTACACCTCTTAATCTGGTCCTTTATTCGTTTATTCATCCATTTGCGTCAGGCCGTGGCCGTCTGACATCAACTCTGTATAATGTACTTCTCTTTACTATCCTTCTTATTATCCTTCTCCTCCTTGCTATCCTCCTCCTTGCTATACTTCTGCTTGCTATTCTTCTTCTTGCTATCCTCTTTATCCTTCTCCTTACTATCCTCCTTCTTGCTATCCTCTTTATCCTTCTCCTTACGATTCTCCTTACTATCCCCCCTTATCCTTCTCCTTCTTCTTCTTAAGATTCTTCTCTTACTATCCTTCTTCTTAAGATCCTTTTCTCTCTGTATAAGATTTGGCGCAAGAAAAAAAAATAGCAAGGAGGAGGATAGCAAGGAGGAGGATAGCAAGGAGGAGGATAGCAAGAAGGAGGATAGCAAGGAGGAGAATAGCAAGAAGTTGATTATGCGGAGTTGAGGAGTTGGTGTGGAGTTCAAAATTCCGATTTTGAATTTCAAAATTTTGATGTGTCGTCAACCCAATAACAGTCCGCCGTATTACACAATACTTTGCGTTGCCAAATTGCTGCGAATTCCTTAGCGCTACCCTCGAAAGTTGCTGGCGCCACAGGGCGGAATTACGGTCAGATAAGTAAGCAATTTTCTGTATCTTCTGACGAATCACCACAGTCTTTGAGGCTGATCAAGACTGGATTCATAACGATTGTTCCACCGAGATGCCCAATCTCGTTCAGCTGCTTCAGTCCTTACTGTCAATTGCATTGATACGCGAAATGTATACGTCCAGCTTAAGCAATCACTGGGTTGGGAGGAGCCTTTGTTTTGTAGCGTCATCTCGAATATTCAATGTCATCACAAAGTCGGCTACCACCCGGGGTGAGCAGGACAGCGTGTGCGTGCCACTCTCTAAAGCTTGTTCGCCTGTTGCGATCCAGCGCTAGCCATCCCGACAGACCTACGAAATAAAGCCTAGAGTGTCTGGTCGATGTATCCGCAGAGGCTGAGGGGATCCCGACATCGTCTTGCCAAAGCCCATATACGCATGCTGCTCACCTGGACCTGCCGCTTGGCCACGAACGTCGTTTGCCACAGTGCTTTGGGTAGCGTTGCTCAACGCCTGAGTCTGAGTCCTCACCAATTTGATCATGTTGGGGGCCTATTATCAACTCTATACAGAACATATCATGTACTTGATCCTCTCGGCAAACTCCAATACATACCATGTATCATAAATATTATTCGAAGATCGCGGCCTCCAGAGTATCCAGGGACAGATTTGTTTGGGGCAGAATATGTCAGAACTCCACCTTAGAATTTGCGACCGCACATCATGCGTCTTCCGAGGAGCGACAGCTGATCCATATCAAGACCCACAATGCTGAATGGCATGCTGTTCTGGTGGTAGGTTGTGACCCTATGGTGATGTGCGCGCTTCAGATGGTTCAGCACGTCGTGGTCTGAAGTTTGGATCGCTGTTATTTCTGAGACTAAAGTAGAAAATTTCTAGTGAAGTCCGACCAGGTCAGCGTGGATTGAAAATGACCATGACGATTCCAGCTGCGCTGATTCGTTATCTGAGTTCTTGGAGAGCAGCAGGATTGTTGGGAACAAATTCGTGGGTGGTAATCTGGACCCTCAGAGTTCGCTCCTTGACATCCAAAGGGCTGTTACCAATCAAGTTGAGGTTCTGGTTGTACATATGGCCGCCGCCGCCACCATCTCCTGGCCAGCCAGCTTGGAACCAAGTCAGATGGTACCAATCTTCCTCCCGTCTAGTTCTAGTATGGATACTGAGTTTATAGCAAAGGGTGACGGCGATGGCTAGCGCAGCAGCAGTGAGAGGAAGAGTGACAATTACGATAACAACACCCAACGTGTCAAGCTCTCCTCCAAGCAGCCGTATCATATATCCAAGTCGAGCTGGTTGGACGGAGTCAGACCACTAATCTCCATAAAATTCGCCCGATTGGGTATACCAAAGAAGAGGAGAGCAGAGTATGGAACCATAATTCTTATATTGTTGGAGTCGAAGTTCGGGCTTGTGGGTAAGTTTGCCATGTTGAAAGGATGCTGAGTCATCTTGTTTCGTTGGACGTTTGTGCTTGTGGAATTTGCAGATAAGGTTGTCTACTGAATGAAAAAGTTGTTTTTGGCTCAGGGAAATACACAGTGTAAAAGGTAGAACGCGTACCCTGAATGTTGGTGAGGAGTGTGAACCTTCACTGCTGGCACGATTGCTCAGTATCGGACACACAATTAGTTTGCCATTAAGGTCTACAAAGAAGCAGGGTGACCTTGTACGTGTTGACCAATGACTGGTTTGTTGGAGTCAAGAATTGCTGTGTCAACCTGTACTACCCCTTCAGGCAGTGTTGGCTATATGCAAGCTGAAAGAAGACTCGAATGTGCAAAGACTCGCAATCGCTGACGGGTTGCTAGGATGTCAACAGAACGTTGATATGGCTAATTACAAAGGGTTCTTGCTGGATGACGCTGTTGTCTACAAGCAACACTATTGAAGACTACGCGCAACAACGTAAAGTCAAGCTTGAAAAGCAAGCAGAATAGCATGCAGACTGATGAAGAGTAATGTATGAGGGAAGCATCAAAAGGATTATTTGAGTCTTCTCCCAAAAATATGGTTGGCCACCTGGCGAGCAGACACTGTTAAACACAGAGATACATTGCACACCTGTAGCCTTAGCACTACATTTATGGATAGGCTCATACTAATGAGAAGCAGAAAACCGTTTTATGCGAGCAATCCAATACACAAATATCAGAGTACATGCTGTTTCTGGTACAGGTAGTATTGGCAGTCAAGTCTCCTCCTTGCTTGGGCATGATACGTGAAGGAGCACTGCAAGCTTTCACTTTGGACCACGATAGCAGAGAGGAGCCGCTGTCATCTCCGTTCTTCCACTCTCAATAAAGACATTGAAGCATGCCCGATGGATTGTAACCATCATTGCTACTAGTAGTTGACATTCACGGAGACTACCACTATAGGATAAGGGGTAAGTCTTGGCATAAACCTATGATCTTTATCCACTGACCAATTTGAACGATCTACCAGAGCAAAGGGATGGGATCTTCTTTCTTTATGCCTTGCTCACGCTGTTCGGATTGAGTGGGCCCATATACATTGTCGATAATTGTTTGACCCCAGAAGGATGGGGTGTAGTCACTCAATCACTCTTTCTTGGTCATCTCAGTTCTCTAGTCAGCCAAATGTTGCCTCCAGTCTGTAGACTGACAGCTTTGTGAAAAAGCAATGTCAAAACTGGATAAGAGCACCAGGCTGGCACGTATACTTCTGGGGCCAGAGTATGTAGTTATGTTTAGCCACTGCGTAAAACCTCTAGCTCTCTTCAAAGAACACTGAACACCGCAAGACACCGCTATAAGCCACAGGAGGCGGCCCTATCCATCTCGTCCATCCTCAAAACCACTTGGCACTTTTCTACCACCACTATCCCCAACTTCCGCAAACTCACCGCAGCACTTAACGATAAGTTCTATAGCGAAATCAGTCATCTGAAGTGCCATCCTTGACTTTAAACGATCTCCTCGCAACACGATAGAGCAGAGCGCAACACTCACCGAACAACCTCAACACAAGACCTCACTGTTGCCGATCTCTCAGCTCACTCACCCACGATGTGCATCACCAGCCTCCCCTACTGCCCACCGCAACACTCTCAGCAAATCCCCTCGCTCGTCCACGCAGCCGCAGCGATCGACGCTCAAACCCAGCCAACCCAGCCGTCATCACCCCTCTCCCTATCGGCATCCTACTCACCGATCTCACCACAAAATGCGTGGTTCATCTGCGAGCATCCCAGCACAGCCCGCACCACCACCAACAACAACAACAACAACAACACAACAACAACAACAACAATCACCCCAGCAAAGCCAACCCAGCCAACCAGACTCCGCCCAAGACGGCGCAAGCCTCCACCATATCCACCTCCCCCACCACCTGCCCCAACATCGAGATCCGCCATCCCTCCTTCAACGGCGCCAAATGCATCCGCTGCACCGACGCCGCACGCGCCGCCGCTGCTGCCAAAGGCGTCACCCAGGAAGAAAAGGCCCAGGTGGAGATGGTGCGGAAGCTGGAGGAAGAGATCGCGCGGCTGGAGGGTGTGGTGACGAATATGAAGAGGAAGCTGAGGAGCTTGACGCTTGCGAAGGAGACGGATGGGGATGATGGGGAGGGGGAGACGGGTGAGGGTTTGAAGGATGTTCTGGAGGGGAACCTGGGGAGTGGGTGGGGGGGTGTGCTGTGAGATTGAGATTGAGGTGGAGGTTGAGAGCTGGGCGGGGTGGGAGAAGGGAAGGGAGGGTGCTTGGGTCGATTTTGTTGCTTGCTGGAGCGGGGGTGAGAGGCAGGGAGAGAGAGCTGTGCATGAGAGATGGGAAATGAGTGCAGTGGGCCCCAGCCACATGCAGCACATTTCAAATTTGCTAAACCTTCGTGCTTTCTGTGTCTCGCTCGTGAATCGTGCTTCCCTTGCAATTATCACAATTTCGTCCTTTACACCCTGCTGCACACAAAGGAACAAAACTAACAAGGAAGCGCAATAGGGATACATGTCTTCTTCGTTGTTTTGCATCGCTTCCCACAATATCGTTCATCAATTCTGAGCTTCGCTTACTTGCCTGCCATCATTTGTAAGCGGTCCCAAGACTGTGGTTCTGCCTACTCGTTGCTGCGCCTGCTCACTGCCGATTCCACCCGCAGAGTACCCAACCCCCACTGCCACATCGCCATCATGTGCATCCTCATAATTGCACCATGCTCCTACGTCAATTATCAGAAATCAGAACAGACAGGGGTGCAGCTCAGTGATGGCGGCATTCGAAGTCTAGTCTCCTGTGTCGATTCGCGTCGGTATGCTTTCGCGAAGAGAAGATGCAGCCCGTGGTGCGGAGGAGTCAAGATTCAACATTGGCGGCCTGACATGCAAGTGCTGGAAAACTGTCTGGAATGCTCGGATATCTCATGTGAATTGGGGTTGAGGCGAGATGGGAACAGGGTTATGGTTACAAGATATTGCTGGCCGGGGAGGGCGGATGCGGATACGGAAATATTGGTAGAACGGCAGGGATTTACGCAAATGATGCAGAGTTGACGATAGGTTGGAGCAAGGGTGGTGACTGATCAGGGAAGAAGTATGACACGAGACTCGCATGCGGACCGATTGAGTGGGTGTATCTCTTGACAAGACACATTGCGTTTCAAGAAATCTGATAATTCTGCTTCAGAAGTTTATCCTTCCTCGTTCTTCGCTTCAACGACCCCAAGGATGTCCTCCTACATTGGTTTCGGCCAGAGAAGCATGCTCTGGGTCCTCCTTGACAGGTTCTGCACTATAGACAGACTCCCATTGTCCATGTTCAATGTCTCACCTTAGAGCTTGCCGGGAACCTCCCAGAAAAAATTTTCTAGAGTTTTTTCGTCTTGGAGACTTGATCTCGCAATTATCCACTTCAGCTCGTCCATGTCAGGCTGCTTTCCCGGCCTCCTTCGCCCACATCACTGATTACGAAGGGGGCGGACGTGTTGGTCTAGACCTAGAATATGAGCTAGCGGAGTGCTTATGATTGCTATGGTAGTGGCGATAATGATCGTGTTCGATTGGGGGATCTTTGTGGTAGACATTATACTAGCCGATCAGGGGGCACGAAAATTACTAGCGCCTTCGGTGGGATGAGACGTTGTCGAGACAATCGAGGGAAGTCATGCAGTTGAAATTTATACATGATTCTCCTTCAACAATAGCAGTTCCGGTGGTGATCAGACGTCGATTCAGTGATCTCATAACGGCCAGAAATACCTGGACTAGACTCCTGTTCATCTGGAAGTGTCTTATATTGAATTTGAAAAGGAACATGCCTCGACTGACCGGGTTCGCAGGCGCTTATTGGCAGGACCAATTCGGGAACGAGCAAGGAGAAGCTGAATATCTTCCTCAGATCTCGATGGCCTTATAAAAGCGCCATTTTGGAAGATGGATCAGCGACAAGCGCTGCAACCTCCATGTGAGATCCTGGCGTAAGTGCTTTGATGTCCGACATGGAAGGTCGCCCCAGATATAGTGATACGTATGATGCTGCTCGAAATCGTGTAAAAGCTGCTTGGTCCAATAAAATGCGCTGTAAGACACGTCATACATCAGACTCTTTCGCTGATCCATATTGCACCCCGACAACCATACCGAATGACGTTGGTCAGAGGTGCATAGGGTTGTGCTTGTTTTGCATCATTCTCGACAGCGTGGTCGAGATGCTCGAGCTCTTCATCACGAATGCGTTTCAAGGTATTTATGAGTTCTTCCAATTCCGGATCAACCTCCTCGCCCCTGCTTTTGATCTCCTGCATCCATCGAAACAGTTCTCTGACTTGCCCGTTATAATGATTCCCAATCTCTGTCTCCACTGCTTCTGTACAAGCCATTGAGGCCTCGCGACCCATGACGCCCGTTGACCAGCCCAGGATTGAAGCCGCGGCCTTCCACACGGGATACATGGCTGTTGGACGAACTCGATGTTTGGCAAGAAGCTTGTTGAAGGTGGCGAAATGCCCTGCCTCTTGATCGTACATGTGCTTCATCAAAGACCGAAGGTTAGGGTGCGACTGTAGAAGGGGCGGCGTTTGAGCGGTATAGATCAAGGTGGCAGCCAATTCACCTGCTTGGTTCACACGTAAAGCCCGGTCGAGAAACTCCCTTTGATCTTGAGAGAGTTGTGCAAGTGGTTTCTTCTGATCTGGTGCAGTCTGCATTCCTCTCTGCGGCATGGCGTATATTGGTGGTCTTCGAGGCAATGCCATGCATCTGGCAGGCGGCGACCACTGTCTGAACCGTGGAACAGCGGAACAACCGCTGGGGACAATGCGCATACCTCCAATCACTCCCATCTCTGGTATGAGGGCTGTGTCATCGGATGAAGAGTCTGCCACCAGGTTTGTGCACAATCAATACGGTGTTAACATCCAAGCCGTATGTACATATGTAACCATCTAAAGCTTGAAAGCTTGATTCACATGTAAATCTTTTTAGCGCCTTGGCAAACCATCTTCCTCCTGCGTCCCGGTGTGTTGCGTAGGATCAAGTACAACACTTCATTGTCTACTATTCTCCCATCAGCACAACCACTCGGATCCGAGGTTTGGATCTTGGCCTGATCAGCTCCATCGTGGATCCTGAGATGTTGCGTTCTGGAATCTGCCTTACGACTTTCGATCTGTATTGTTGATCCTCGCATCTCTCATTCACTCATTAATTTACTATTGTCTACCATCTATTCACTCTTTCTTATTGACCGCAGTCTTTGGCACTTGGTATTCAGCTGTGGGCTTCATAGTTCCACCTATTGCATTGGTTGCAAGATATCTTTGACATATCCCACACGCAGTCTAATCAGTCACTCACCTGGGCATCAAGGGCTAGAACACTTCAGTAAACACCTATCAGCCTTGTACTCTTTGCCTCCCCCACTGTAACCTGACCTTACTGGCACCTTTCACACAAGTTTAGCGGCAAAACACTTCATCAGTCCGCAACCATGGCTGATCTGGACGCGGAGTTGCTTGCGCTTGCCGGCGGAGATGAATCTTCTGCTGATGAAAGATCACCTTCGCCAAAACCAAAATCTCCATCTCCACAGCCACATCATCTACAACGCAGAAGTAGCTCGCCAGCAGATATGGGTAGAAAAGGTACAGCAAAGGTCATCAAGAAGCCCAGAAAACGGCGCGCCGACTCAGACGATGATGGAGAGGTGTAGGTTTCCCTTGTTAAGTGCCGTCGTCAGCTCCACCTCGTACTGACCTCATTCTCAGTTCATCGGCATCATCCCGCCACTCTCTACACTCTGCCTCAATGTCCGAATCCCATTCAGAGGGCGGCACTCCGGCCATCGCAGATGACAAGGCTATGTTTCCATACGAAAAGCTCTACCACAGCGCCAGAGATAAATCCGAGATTGATGCATTGCCTGAGATCAAGCGCGAGGAAATACTTGCAGATCGTGCCTCACAGCTCGAGCGTCATCAACAAGATCTAGCACTACGCCGTCTGCTAGCATCACGAGAGAAGGAAGAGGCTAAAGCAAATGAGAAGAAGAAACGCAAAGCTGGCACAGCAGACCTGGAGGAGAGTCAAAGAAAGAGCTCCAGGCAGCGGACTACCCTTGGTGGCCGAAAAGCTGGAGAGCGGAACGACGCAATCGAAGCGTACAAGAAGCAACGAGCCGAGAAAGGCTTGCGAGATGAACAGCGTCGGCGCGATGCGGCAGCTAGGAAGGATCGTCATGGCAAAGGCTCACCAGAGAACGGCTACAGCGACGCTGATGCCGAAGGAGAGAGCGAGGTCGAATGGAACGACAAAAAGTACAAGGATAGAACTCCTTCTCCCGTCAAGGATGACCCCATTGCCGAGCTTGCAGACATACAAAGAGCCAAAGTTGGCAGAGATAACTTCGCCCAAGTTTGCTATAATCCTGGCTTCGAGGAGGCTATCACGGACTGCTATGCACGAATCTGTATAGGTCCATCTGAGCGAAATCCTGGAACGAACGAATATCGTCTAGCGCGCATTAAGGGTTTCACAACTGGCAGACCATACGCAATCACAGCACCAAATGGGCGGCTTATACCCGTCGAGACATACGTCATTGCAGCTCATGGAAAAGCAGAGAAACCATGGACATTCCTCGAGTGCTCTATGTCCCGCTTTACAGAGGACGAATGGCGTCGGTACCGCATCACCATGGCAAACGAAGACCTCAAACTCCCCAACAAAAGTTTCATCAACAAAAAGCTCGACCAAATTAACAAGCTCATCAACCATCGATTCACAGACGCCGAAATCACAGAGAAGATTGGTCGTCAGCAGGCCCTCGTTGCGAAAATCAACCGTGAAGAAGAACGACAACCGATCGAGGAACGCAGACAAACAGCACTAGCCGCCGGAGACGATGAAGCAGCTCAGCGATATGAAGAAGAGCTGCGTGATATTGTTCCAATGAAACTCGCACTTGGCACCACTCTCGTCAAACAAGAAGCCACATACGTCAATAAAGAGCAAGAGCGTCTTGCAGAGCTGAATCGTCGAAATCAACGGATCAACTCGGAGAACGTGCGCAAAGCCCAGCTCGCCGAGATGCGCACCAAGAAGAAGAACCTCAATCCTAATCCCAAAGTCAAAGGCATAGAAGAACTCTTTGAAGGAGGAAGCGATTTGAGTAGGTCCGGCACACCAGTCAACGGTGTCAGCACGCCTCCACTCAAACGTGCTGGCACACCACTGAATGACCCGGTTACGAATGGCACAGCAAGCCCAGCGAATGGCGGAACACCCAAGGGGCACATCAATACATTTAAGCCAGTTTCGAAGGACAAAAAGGGTCTGCCTGTGATCAAGAAGGCGCTTCTGGAAGAGGAGATGATGAAGCAGACGGTTATGGACCTCGGTATTGACATTGAGATCTGAGATTGAGAAGCACCAGTCACAGCCGCGGGAGACAAAGACGGCGTTATGGCCAAATGGAAGACGGATGTGGTCTAGCCCGGGGCAGGTCATTGTTTGTGCTTCAACCATGTGCTTTTACAAACCCCGAAAAGGGATCGTTCTACCTTGCATTACTAGGTCTTGCTGTTGGGCTTGGAAAAACGGAGCAAGCACGAGCGATCGCTGGTTATCACAATAGATCAGCTTGGGTTGGTGGCTTGGCCGTGGTATCAGGGTAGGAGCAGACATAGCACAGCCGATCAGACAGCTGTTCAGAGAGAATAAAAAGAAATTGAAGATTTCCCCCAAACTGGTTGCTAGGATGCGTTGATTGTCCCGTAGGTTTTGGAGCCCCAAAGCCCGGTGCCAGCAAGCCCGAGAGAGAGCAGGGACAGGCATATGTACTAGATCTCACCACCATCTTTCCGTCACTAGGCCTCTCCAGCCTTAATTCCGACCTGTGTCTCAGTCGCTCGTAAAAGCACAAGTGCCCATATCCATCTTCTCGGCCGGTCCGGTGGGCGAGATATCGAAATCGAAGATATCCATCGGCAAGCCGAGCGTGGTGCACGCGTTTGGGATCTACCACCCCAAGAGAGGCAAGACGAGCAGCGTTAGCAGTGCTTCTCAAATATACCCAATCCCATCCCCATCATGGGAAAAAAAGGGCTAGACAGACACGCCCACAAGAAAAAGAGAGGAGAAGAAGGAAAAACTCACGTCCACAATGCCGGCAATGTGGCCCTGCACCGGCGCACAACTGAGCAGCAGGTAGACCTGGTAGTCATCGTAGCCGAAGCGTCGCAAGTACTCGATCACCCTCAACGTCGTCTGTCGGTACGCCACCGTGGCATCCATGTAATGTTGCTTCCCGTGCTCGTCGACGCTGAAGCCTTCGAAGGTGAGGTAGCGACCGGGTCCGAATTGCGGCTCCACGGCGCCCGGCTGGAAGATGGGCGATTTCATGCCGAGATCGGCCATGCCGTTTTTCATGACGCTGAATTTCAGCGTGATGATGCCGGCCATCTCGATGGCGCCGCAGAAGGATATTTCGCCGTCGCCCTCTGGAATCCGGGAGAAAAAAAAATGGTTGAGTTAGTTTTGGGGGAAATTTGGGAGGGAAGGGAAGCATTTGAGTGAGGGTGTCATGTCTTACGTGAGAAGTGGAGGTCTCCGACACTGAATTTGGCCCCCTTGACGTGGACGGGTAGGTAGACTTTGCTTCCTCTAGAAAGATTCTTGATGTCGCAGTTTCCGCCGTGTTCAGGGCGGCCGGGGATCGTTCGGGCGCCTTCTTTGCCGACTTTTTCTTTGATGGAGTCTTCTGCGCTGCCGGCATGGGCATTAATGGGTTGTGGTGGCTCGGCAACTACTCGGTCCATGGTATTGGCTGATATGAGTTCTCCTTCGCGTCTGTTCCATTCGGCCAGCACTTCCGCTGAGGGTGCGCAGCCCAGGATCCCGGGATGGATCAAGCCGGCAAAGCGAACGTGTGGGATGTGACGGGAAGAACAGAAGATGCCTTCAAAGTCCCAGATCGCTTTTGCTCTACCACCGAGTCAGATCATGGTGTCGACCGAAGTCATACACCTAAGCTCACGCATTCGGATAGATCTCATCCAGAAATCCACCACCATTCTTCTTGTCGAATACTCCTGTGAAGCCCCATGGTTGATCCTGGAATGGCTGAACGTCTTGGATCTCAACTACCAGCACATCGCCAGGCTCGGCTGTTTCAATCTCGAGAGGTCCGGACAGGTAGTGAATCTTGGTCAGGTCTACATTCTTCATGTCATCAGCGCTGTCGTTGTTCCCAATCTGTCCTCCAGTCCAGTCGACGCATTCAATTTTGACAATCTCTCCATTCTTGACCGTGCCACAGAAGGGAACTATCTACTGTCAGTGATATCCGGTCTTATGATTGCTGGCAGTACAAACTGTCTGGGTGCCATCGGTTCTATTGGAGATTAGCATATTATATGCAACTAGAAGCTTCAGTCAGCTCACGTGCAACTGTGGCTGTTCTGCTGCTGCCTTCTTTAGATCCACATTCAACACGGTACGAATTGGTCCAGGCATAGTCAAGACTGAAAGTAGAGGTACGTGGAGGGATTAGATGTAGACTGGTTTGACTCGGCAACTGCGCGGCTGAGAGCTCTTTAAGTACCAGACGCACTTATCCAGGTTCTTCAAAGATGTCAATGCAGAGCGGGGCAGCAGCTTTCCATTGCCCCGCAGACGCGCTCTCTCGGCCATGCATCACACAGAGCGCCAAACCTGGCCTTTGCGGCTATCCTGATAGCTTCCAAGAGAGGAAGCTCGTTAACTGTGTCATTGATAACGGCTCATGGGCAAACTGGACTTTTGGTTGGTGGTTGGAGTTCAGGGACTCCTACGCTACCGAGGCCTGTCAAGTTGACACCCCGCTCCCCCCGCATGGTCGTCGTTACTGTACCGCTCAAGAGCTTTGCTAGGCAAGGTACATCCCGAAGGTCAACCTAGAAGTTCTTGCGGCAAACAACCGGCGGTGCTGTCTGGGATAGCATTGCCATTCTGGGGATTTGCATCATCTGATTGTTTTTCTTTCTTTGGAGGGTTTGTGTCTATTTCCAGAGTCACCTATACCCATTATTAGCCAATTCATAGCATAGTTGCTACTGGTCATTACAGCGCCATGCTCGCTGCGGTAATTTACACCTACGGGTCCATCGTTGACAAGACCAACTTCCATCATGGCCTGAAAGACACCGTTTTTGACTTTCTCGGCCAAGTAGAGGTTCTGTATCTTCGACACGAAATGATCGTAAAGCAACCTCGCCTCTTCTGGTTTTGCCGCACCATGAAAGTCCGGTTTGTGGCCCTTGCGCGTATTTGCAAGAAGTGTGAATTGGGATACTGCCAAACAGTCATCAGGGCCGACCACGTAGTGACTCAACCAGACTTACCACAGAGTATTTCTCCGTCAATGTCTTGCACGCTTCGTTTCCATTGCTGAAGAAGTCATTTCTTTCTCGATTTTAGCAGAGATTTGACTAACTTTAGAACCTGTTTCGTCTGGCCACATTTTCATTTTGAGGACTTTCGAAGCCATGGATTCTGCATCCTTCTTCGTGTCATCCGGACCAATCGCTGCAAAGACAAGAATGCCCCTCTCAATTGATGAAATAAGCTTCTTGTCGACAGATACAGATGCAGAGGCAACCCGCTGAAGGATAGCTTGGAACATTAGCACATGTGGTGATCTAGGATAGTGCTGTGCCAACCTTTCATCGTGGCAGATGATGTGATCCGGAACTTGTATCTCGAGATTATCAAGATAACTCGGGCAGCAATGAATCTGAAAAGCTCGCTCCTTTAACACAATGGAAATGCTCAAATTACTCTCCTATCCATTCTACTAATCAAGACGTCGAATTGCAAATAGTAGTGTAGAACGTGATATAACCTAGCAAAGAGTAAGCGCCGCTGACTTGGACGCAAACAAGGTGTGCTCAAACAAGCGAACAGAAGAAAACAACCCGCTGAGACAAAGACTGCACAACAAGTATTGCACCAACATGGGATGAGTCCAAAATCTCGAACACAAACACCAAGGACAGGGCTTGGCATCAACTAGCGTCAGTGGTTCATCAGACCTTCTGCGGACGGGGCCAGGCTGTAGGCTAACAACACCTTGGTAAACAGCAAACATCGCCCGACACATCCCTACAATATCGCCAAATCAAACTCCTCTGTTTTCGCATCCTCAACATCCCTTTCAGCGCTTAGATGCTCCCCAGCCATGACGTCTCGCAAGGTCCAGCAGGAAATCGACAAGACCTTCAAGAAGGTAGAAGAAGGGATACAAGCTTTCGACGGCATAAACGAGAAAATTATGACCTCTACGAACGCAGCGCAGAAAGACAAACAAGAAGACAACTTGAAACGAGAAATCAAAAAGCTCCAGAGGTTCCGCGACCAGATCAAAACCTGGGCCGCTGGCAACGATGTCAAGGATAAGGCGCCACTGCTGGAGCAGCGGAAGAGGATAGAAAAAGTGGGAGGCGCGTCCCCGAAGTGGAGCATGACTGACGATGTCTAGTGTATGGAGCAGTTCAAAGCGGTAGAAAAGGAGATGAAGACCAAGGCTTATTCCAAGGAGGGCCTGTCTCAGAATGCGAAGCAGGATCCGGAAGAGAAGAGACGAGAGGAGCTGTGCGACTTCTTAGTAAGTCAATTAGACGAGATCGAACAGTTTATCGAAGCGTTGGACGCGGAGCAGGATACGCTACAAGCAGCAGTCAAGAAGAAGAAGAATGATACTTCCAAGTCTGGCCGGCTATCAGAAATTGATGTGGTGCTAGAGCGGTTCAAGTGGCATGAAGGGAAAATACAGCTTCTGCTACGATCGTTGCAGAACGGAAATGTAGATAATCACCAGGTGGAGGAGCTTAAGGACGGCATAGAATATGCATTAAAGGAGGGCCGAGAAGCCGATTTCGAAGGAGAAGATCCCGATCTGTACGAAGGTCTCAATCTCGAGGGCGAAGAAGCAGTATTTGGCATGGGTGTGGACAACGATAAGATTTCATCTCAAGACGCCTTATCAATACAGGACGAAGCAGATTCCGAGCCACCTGGGCTGAAGAAGGTGAAATCAGAACCACCCACTGCTCGAAGACCGTCAACGCAGATGAAGTCTCCACTACCAGTACTAGCTTCATTGAATACAATGCCGCCACCACCGTCAATACCCAAAGACACAAGCATGAAGCCAGCTCCAGCGCCTACCCGGCCACCTGGAGAAGCGCTGAAGTATGCTTCTGCTGCCGCTGCAGCAGCAGCGAGCGATAAGAATGGTGTGGGCATAGCTCCTTTACCACCTCCGCCTATCGCGGCCAGCCCTACCCCTGCTCTCGTTCCGTTACCTGCTCCATCGAAACCAAGCATCACAGCCTCACCCCCGCCAGTACCTTCAGCTCCTGTGCAACCAGTCACGAAGGCATCGACCGAGGAGGCGGCAAGCACCAATGGCGCATCATCGCATGATCAGTCGAAGTCACCAACACTGAGTCAAGCCAGTGCTCGTGCATTGAGCATACCAAGCAGCGTCCCTCCTACTCCAGCTTTGGAAAAGGCCGAGAACGTACCAACTCCGGTAATTGCCGATGAGGCGCTGACCACCAATGGTGAAGTATTCGAAGAGCCTCAGGACACGGAAGAATCCATCTATCATCTCCCGGCCAGCCTGCAGGATTTGATACAGTCTTTTGAAACAACGAAAAGTCGAATCCCCTTGCAACCGAATCCATCTCAGCAACGCCTATTGGCAGCCTCACGAGAATCATGTCCAGACGCGCCGGATGCCGAGCGGCCCCAGCACTACAAGCCACAATTTCGGTTTAACACCCCGGCGCACTATCCCCAGGAACCCTTACCCATCTTCGATGATCCTGCTCTGTACGAGACTGGACGGATAGATACCGACACTCTCTTTTACATCTTCTATTATCGGCAAGGGACCTACCAGCAATATCTGGCCGCTAAATCGCTGAAGAACCAGAGTTGGAGGTTCCATAAGCAATATCAGACTTGGTTTCAACGGCATGAGGAACCTAAAACGATCACGGAAGAGTTCGAACAGGGAACGTATCGCTTCTTTGACTATGAGAGCACCTGGTATGTCCAAGTACTTGCATGTTCTTACATGAATGCTGATCAGTACAGGATGAATCGTAGGAAGGCAGATTTCAAGTTTCTCTACAAGTATCTGGAAGACGATCTGTAACATAGCACTGGCGCAAATGGCATAGGGGAACGGGTCCTGCTGGCCGGTGCTGGGCTTGGGGCGTCATCACTACGATCCATGATCATTGTACATCTGCATGTTTGTGTGGCGGATCAGCAAGCGGCGGAGCTGTGAAGCAACAGCGTCAACATTAGCGACACCGAGGTTACTTAGCATGCTCTGGACCTTGCCTGCTTTGTGATCAGCCGAACCCCTTTCTTTTGCGCTGTGATTGCTACCCTGTCTGTGACACAGGGCCAAGACCGTCTGCCTGTACATGACTTGTCGAGAACAGCGGTCCGCCTCATTCTGGACCCAGTAGTTCATATCTGGTTACGTTCCGCTGTATAAATGAGGCTGAGTGGTGCGGAAAGGCAACGACTAACGACTACGTAGTAAGGAGGTCGCCCGGGGAATAATGGTCCGGTTGCGAACTTGCACTGAAGTTGATTGCTAATTGGTGCCAACTGAGCTAGTCTCTAAATGGTATGGTAAACGTAGTCTAATTGTTCGTACAGCCTACAGCCTACAGCCTACAGCCTACAGCCTTTCGCTTTCTTGTCTCCCACAGCACAACTTCCAACATGCTGTCACCACCTTCTCAACCTATCACAGATGCTGTCCGGGACCCTTAAAAAGTACCTCGGCGTCTAGGCGTCTGCCGTTTGGCGGGAAATCTTGATTTTGACTGACATCCTAATCCTACTTTGCCTTGCCTGGTCTAAACCTCTTTCTAGCATACAGTTGTTTGGGCCAATCGAATCGAAGAGGGCAAGCGAGGGGGTAACCGGCGACCTGGCCATAGCCCACGCATCCTCCCAACGTCCAAACCGAACAGACTGACAGCCTGAGAAAATTACTTCTTCTTCAGATGTCAATTCGGCTATGGACTCATAAGTCACTCGGCAGTTCATGCTTATCATGTACACGGCCACGGCGGAGCTCATGTTTCATCTGCCTGTGAGCCTTGGGCCTCTACGGATCGGTCCGGTAAGGCGTCTTTTGGGAAAAAGACCTCACCATCATGACTACTCATATCTATGTCTGCTTCCAACATCCAACATGCCTCGCAAGGCAGCCAATAGGTCTCCATCTCTTGAACTAGAAATTTTAACCTTCCTTCTGGCTTCCAGCCCAAAGGTACTTTTCAGGGACGTCTTGCAAGCCTTCTAGCTTGCAACTGCCCTATTCAGCTTCCGCCAGTCTGCGAGTTTGCTTATGAGCCTCAAATTAGCCTGTAGACCACCTCGATGGTGTGATCGAGTTGTGTGGCAGTTGCACAGAACATGCTAATACCGTGCATGTCTTCCGGCATGTCACTGTGCCAAATCCACAGTGTCCCAATTCCAGCGTGTAGCGTTGAGTATTGGTTACCCTGCACGGTCCTCTCCACAAATTTCCGATCTGTCGTCCATGCCCTTCGGTCCCTGGAAAACAGCTGCAAAGCTAGCTTCACTTTGACCCGGAAATGACCAACATGGTTTCCGACCATCTGAAATGCTGCTGAGAGTCTGTTCTGGCAGTAGTACCTTGTCAGAAGGACTTTCTGGACCAGATGGCTCCATTTGCTGGACATCGTATCAACGTCTGCCTAGTTGCATGATAGTGTATAACTACTGGCACATTTCTCATGTACCTCCTTTTCAGAACACCGCTATCCTCGTTGACTGGCATATCACCTACACCTTGTCTTGTTAGTGTCTTGTATCCGTTCAATCACACTTGAAGCTCTCAGTATCAAGTTCTCCACCTCTCTACAAACAACATGGACAACAACATTTACCGGTGGAACCACGATATTCCGAACAAATATTTCACAGACCCTCGGTACAATGATGGATCTGCATTTTGGCTGAGCCGGCAAGATTCGGGAGAATCGATCGGCTCCTCACATAGTTCCGACTCCCATTACTCGTCATACTCAGGATATCCTTACAATGGAGCACCAGCATACTACGAACAAATGCAGCAGGCCGCCATTCACGGTTACCCCAATAATTCTCACATCAGCTACATTGGCTCGTCGTCGTCGAGCGCACCTCAGAGACCTACAGCGTCTACCCGTCATGATCCAACCTCGTTCTCATCGTAAGTCTCCAATGATCAGTTACCACCAACCGACTGACACAACACCAAGGAGTTCGAGCAAGCGCGAGCGTTTCTATTGTGAGCACTCTACCTGCCACGACAAACAAGGTCGTCGGTCATCTTTCAGCCGCCGTGCTGATCTGAACCGTCACTATCAATCGGTTCATGGCAGTGTTCTTCTTGACTGTCCCTGGCCGAGGTGCGAGCGTAGAGGCGATCGAGGATTTCCGAGGCTCGATCATCTGATCGAGCATCGGCGAGGTTACCATCACGATAATATTCCCAAACGGGAGAGTGCACGATGAGGATTCAAACGACATGAGGACATTGCACGCATCTAGAACTACTTGTGGCTCGAAGAGTGGATCGAAGAATTGCTTGAAGACTTGGTCGTGTCAACGTTCCTCATGGATCTTTGTTTCCCATTTTCGGTTTTTCCTTGTTGGTTTACGCACTTAGTGTCTAGTGCTACCTCGATGGTTATGTTTGTTTTCCGGCGTCCTCGTGGATGATGATTTCCGACCTCATCTGGTGTCTCGGTGTGATGCGTATGAGCATGGAAAGCAGCGAAGAGATACCCTGTGGTGCTGTACCAACTGGCGTTGACAACTTTGGTACGATTCGGCAGAGCAGATCTCAATGAGTTAGATGCAATCAGGCAGAACTCCCCTCACCCACTTTGCATCTCTCCGTGTGCTCAGATCTCAAATCCATGCTTCCGTGTTACTAGTATCTCCTTTCAGTTGCACACTGCGCCCATCTGTAAGGAAGGTGATCTTCGTAGACTGAGACTAGACCACTGGATTCAAGGATATGGCCCCCGTACTCCAGTATCTACCACAGCCCTGTCTGATTAGATTGTGACTTTTTCACATAAGTGCCCTCAGTATGTGTGTATCAGTATGTGTGTATCTACCCTAGCTGCCGATCCCTCTGCCAAAAGTAGACCAGGAGTGTCCAATACTAGTGCGCCGCACCCCAACTAGTAACTATCCTTATGAGCAGAAAGAAGTACTGGTATCCAAGAGGGTGACAGACGTGCTCGTGCCCTGCTTCCACACGGTCGATCAAAGTGGGATGCAAAGCCTACAACCTTTTCTTTGGGTACTTTTCCCGTCCATAGGTCAACCACGAAGCAATTCTTCCACTTCCCGTTCCTTTCTCTTTCACGTCCATGTCGCCTCACTTCGCCTCGCCCGGGATCCCCCACCACCCGCCTCGTTTCCAGTAGTTAGTTACTCTCTCTAATCAGACCGCTGCTGTCCATTCAGCACCTTCTCCCCCGTACCTTACCTAGACCCAGAACACGGTCTCCCGCTCTACTCCGTAACTCTTTCCTCGCCCCACCCTTTCCTCTCATACACCCCAAGCCCAAGCATAAGCTCAAGCCCCAAGCAATACACGCGGACACCACATCTCTCTCCTGGCACTATGTCACTCGTCGCGCGAGGGAATCAGCAGAACCCTGGATCTTGAGCTCTATGTAGAATCTTTCGGCTCTGCGTCTCCCGGAGCCTGGATCAGAGGGGTGAGATGAAGGGGGTACCTGGGTAGGTATATGCAGGTATGTATATCTGCTGTCGACATTGAACTCGAACTTGACCTTGAACTTGGCTTACGCCGCCGCCGCCGCCGCAGCTGAAGCAGTGCCGATACATAATCGCATCGATCGGATCAATTTCGGTACTTACCTTCTTTTGGCAAACTATTGCCATCCATCCATGTATTCTAATTTTGGCTAGGTGCAAGCCTAAAGGGCTCATTCTCATCCTCATTCGTTCTGGTATGAATGCTCGAGAACAGCAGTTGTCGGGTCTGCAGCCTCTTCAGCGCAAGAAGGAGAAGAATGACGAATGTATATCTATCTCGTCGCAGTTACGACTCCGAGATCAGCCCGTCAGTTGCCTTTGCGAAAGGAAGTCGTGCACCAGAGAAATATTCTGGAAAAAGTGTGTGAATATATACTCCACTTGCGGAGGCTCATGGATCATGGTTCTGCGCTCTTCCTTGTGGTGATGGTCGGCGATGAACGAATATGGGTTAGGAGTAGGGGTACGGGCATGGGCTTGGTTTGATGAGGAGCCAGATTAGTCCGTTATCATAAACCGCCATGATACAGGTGCGCTGTGAGGGGTATCTGCAAGGAGTGCTGGTGCGCAAAGCGTTACGGGGCTGGGGAGCAGTGATTTCGAGGGCAGACCTCAGAGATATGTCGGGAGGGTTTGCGACTCATCCATGCATCCGTACACCGACGATTTCCCCGTGGCGAGGGCTCCAAATTCCCAGCTATTCCCCTCCCGACTGCGGCAGCTTAAAGTAGAAAGGGGGGAAGCCCACAAGGCAGACGCAGAGAAAGAGAGTTAAATCAGGACCAAGGAGGCATTGTACCCGGCCCTGGCTGAATTCAGGTGTCCTTCAATATTATGTATTATCGAAAAGTGTAGAAACGTGGTTGCTGGCGCTCGCTATCAGGGCCCCTTTCTCCAGCTGCATGAGGATGGGGCAGTGTGGGTGAGACATGTGCGATCGATAGTGGAGGGCTTAAAAGAACTTGGGGGAGGCTGAGGCATGAAATCAGGGTAATTATTCAGCCTCACGTCTGTGTGCAGGAAGGAGATTGTACAGTAAGACTTCTCCCGCGATTTGGCGGATACTAAGTAGCTAGGCACGTACGGAGTACTGAAGTGGTAATGGTGATGATGGTGGATTTGTAGTTGCGTGTCATTCTTGCCAGAATGGTAGAGAGGATCCTTGCAGTCGGCTGTCCGGCTGACAGGGGAGAGGTAGAGGAAGAGGCTCAGCTCCGCTTAATTGAGCGCTAATGTACCCAACCAACGTGCGCACCACAACCCCATGTACACCACATTTGTTCAGGGCCGGTATCTCCTTGCGTAACATTTTTTTCAAGCCTATTAATTTCATCTTGCCACTACTTCGCGAATATTCACCGAAATCACACAGATATATAGGTCGAACGACCAGAATCAAACAGTGATTGTGTGCATAATGCTTATCTAAACTACTATCTTTTTCCCTCAAACGGCGCCATCAACATTCACTCGACAGAAATATGCTCTGAATCCCTGTCCGCCAAGCAATTTCTGATGCACATCAAGGGTGTGTGGTGCACATGTCAGTTGATCACGTTCAAACCCGCAGTCGCATCGACTTTGTCTCCTTTCCATTGCAGAGAGATGTGGCTGTGCCTGACTCGCCAATGTTTTTTCCCCCATATGAATGCAGTAGGTTTCATTCTAATACTGTTCACGCAAAAATTTCAACGGGTTCCTCCTATGCATGGAGTAGATTCATTCAATTCAAATGATGGTGTTCGCAATGAGGAGGAAAGCAGTCCAAAATAGACGAGTATATCGTGTGACAAATGCAATGGATCAGGTTGAACTAATGTTCCCCGATTGGTAAACTATCTTATGAATCCGCATCCCTGAGTTCAGGCTTCAGCGTCTTTCCTTTTCCCAGTCGTTGATTGTTTGTCATCTTGCCGAGGAAATCTTCGACAAGTCATGGCAGCTGGGAATCCTCCTTGGTACTAAGTCTGGCCATCAGTAGTCGAAGCATTGGATTTTGCACCCCCGGTAGTAGCCTCCAACATGTCAATCCCCCATCAATCCCAGCCCCGAAGTCGCCGAGAAGCGATTGCACCGCTTTGAACGTCCCCGAAGATTCCAGGAGCCGCAGGATATGCTCCTTACGTTGCAGTGGCAGTGGGTTTGCGTCACGCCCGAAGCCTACCACTCGTTGTCGGAATAGTCCCAGAATGTATACTTTTAACTCCGCATTTCCTAGTACGCTATGTACGATTGGGTATGAGAATTTTCATTCGTCGAGATCCTCACAGAAACCCTTCTGAGTGCTATACTCGACAGAGTACAGGTTGAGATAGTCGTCTCAGATTTGGAAGAAGGGACCGAGTAGCAACGTCAGTATCTCGAAATCGAACTTTTTGTGCCCGTGTCGCTCTGAAGCTGCATCAGGCGCACTAGCATCCGGAACAGACCTCCTGTCTGGTTATCCACCATGTTCAGGTACTCGACTTCGCTTGGGCACTGCAAGGTATATTACCAGCAAAGATCCCAACTCTGGCCAAGGTAAAGATGCCGCAGCTCCCCACCGAGCGCCTCAAAGCTTTTGGTATGATTGAGCTTTTTGACTTGCTGAAGCGCCTGCACAAACAAGTAATTTGCGCTGTTAATGGTCTGTCAGTGCCCAAACATGACATGGACAGCTGCATGTCCCCGTCGAAGCGTTGAGCCATCTTCGATGTCGTCTAGAATAAGTGAAGCGTCATGAAGCAGACCAATCATGCCACTCATAACCTTCGTTGACTCTTCCGGGACATGCAGCCATTCGTTCAGGCAGTTAACGAGCATCGATCGCACCCCTTTGGTAAGGTAGAGATCTCATGTATCGACGAGTGTCGATCGCCAGTTTGTTCGGCTTATACCATGTTCCTCGGATGGCCCGATTCTTGTTCGATATTTCGTTAAAGTCATGACACATCTACGCTTTTCTCCGCTCGGCGGGTTTTTCGTACCGGCTGCTTCTTCTACATTGAAAACTCCGGGATGCTCCGCACCTAGTCCAGTACGCTGATAAGCTGATGCAGGACTTCTGTCCATTGATTGAGATGTAATGTGGCCACTCACCTGCATAGATCCATTCGAGGCTACGGTCTGCGTGATACCGAGAGTCTCAAATTACCCTTGGTTGCATCGCATCTCCCGCCAGGCGTTGTGACATGGGCAGCTCGAAGCCCAGTAGTGACTTCCTGGAACAACGGAGCCGGAGACTTCGATCCATGGTCTGAGGTCTAATGAGACATCTGGATGTCTTTCGCCAAATCCGGCCTTTTGTTGGACATGTCGCTTCTTGCACGCTTTTATCATTCCACGCATTACTTCTTTTGCCTCTTCCACGGAGAGGGTCTTTTGTTTTCGTACAACTTCGACTGAGTTCACAAGTTTGCTTCCGTGAAGGTGGTCCTCGCTACGCTCCTAGTTATAAGACCAATAATCATTTATGAGCATCATTACCTCTTCGATCGCTTCAAAAATGTTCTTGACCAGCTCCTTGTCATCGTCTGGCAGTTTGTATGCCATTCTGAATTCGACCATTGGCCAGAACGCCATGCAGATCCCGTTTAACAGGCAAACCTTTACGCGCCGTACCCCGGTAAGACTTACTTCCTTCCACAGCTACACCTACGAAATTCGTAGTACTCTTTGAGGCACTGAAAGTTGCTCAATTCTGGGTTTTCAGCAATGGCCAACCACTCTTTCTGATACATCTCCAGCAAGTACAATCCCATCTTGCGATCAGTATGCACAGCCTCGAGGAGAATTTGAGCAGTAGGCTTCTTCAGTTTCATTACCTTTGACCCTTCTGTAGGTTTGCAAGCATTATCGAGATCAAGAGATACTTCGAAGTCATAGTGCTCCGCTAGAGCATCCTCAGTAGTCATTCTTTCCGTTTCGTCTAGTGTCTTTCAGCGTTACGATTGGATTCCAAGGGGAACAAATTCACCAATCCATGACGAACGGGAGTCTCACAATCATACAACGGTCCAAGATCCATGAGGTAGGTAACAATTCTCTGCCGCTCAAGAAGCATCCCTGGCCATGCAAACGCGCTCAGATTTCCTAAGTCGGATAAAGACATGTATGACTTCTTGTCCTTGCCGTCACGGACATGATGCGCCCAGTCTCTCAAGACCCGGCGGCTTGCGGCATCGGTTATGTCGTTCCGCTTGCGTATGCGGATTGGAAGCGTTGTGAACGCACCTACTGTACTTCTCTCGCTTTGTTAGATTTTATCAAAGTCGAGTATTTCGAAGTTGGCCCATAAATGCTCTTGAAGCGGCAAGACTTCTCATTTCACATCATAGAGATGATAAGAGGATGCTCTTCTTGTATTAATAGATCGAACGATGGAGAAAGCAAGAAGGTCTACACAAGCCTAATCTTCTTTTATTGTGCGCTAGTAGCTTAATGCACGCGGCTCGTCTATAAGCCGCGCCCGACCCCTGCCTAACACTTTTATATATCATGTTGAAGCTACCGCCTTCGTCATTCATTGGCAATAGATGGCTATAGACCGCGCAAGAATGTCAAAGCCAAGTGTCGGATATTCAGCAATGCAGACTGAACCAAGGTTGCTGATGTAGACGCATCCAGCGAAAAGTGTGATAGCGCGTTGTGCGCGTTCCTCAGCCTTCTCGTGTTTGTTCTGCACGAGTTCGTAGGCTTTGAGCTTTTAACTTGTGATGAGCAACTCACAGATCTCCGGTTGAGTACGAGTGGAGCTTAATGCCGGCAACATCGGCATATTTGGCTCCTCAGGCACTCTGGAACAGATTCTTTTCCAAAAAGAAGCGTCCAAACGCTGCGCTTGAGCAAGAACCCTGAATTCATGATACCAGTGAGTAAAGTTCTCCTGGCTGACGAGCGTGACAGCACAAGCCGCTGGAGTCGTTGTTCATTGACGTAGAAAGAGCATGTCAAGAATATGTCGGGGATTGAATGAAGAAAAGATGTTTCCCATAACCTGGTGGAAAGCTATGGGTGTGGAACTTGGTTCTTGATTTCTACCTAGGTACTAAAGGTCTTTATACCCCCAGTTCTTCTACACGGAGAATGTGCAAACAGTCATGCATGTCTTTTGTCAACAGGCACCACTGGCTGACAGATGACTGTTCATGCCTAAGAAAGGAAGGTGTTAGTTTACTGTTGTACACCCGCACATCTGTGATAGTAATCGCTGTCTTACGGCTAGTGTTTTAAGTACCAGTGTCGAACATTCTGCCAAGCAAAACACATCGAACGACTCGCAGGTCTGAGAAAACGCCCTCTCGCTTATGGATACATCTCCCCAGGAAACATTTGCCTATCTTTAGTGGAGCTCGTGTAACATTCCTACAATGGAGACATGGATCCTTAAACGTGCTACCTAGATGAAAGGGGGTTGGCACGAGTTGGTCATGGTCTGTGCGGTTGGTATAAACAGTCAACCCTTTCTCCATTCCTAACCCTTGTGGCTTCCGCTCTTGCACTCAGCCTAGTTAGCCCTCCCTCTTGCTCTGACCTTCCTTGGCCATTTCGGCCATCAATATGTCATCCCCCCTAGATTCCACGATTAAAACACCGCACTCTCAAGCTACTAGTATCGCTGACCCTAACGAGGACGATCTGCCGCCCAAAGTAGCTGCGGAAAGACGCATTCGCTACCTCGATGATGACGATCTAGAAGCCCAAGAAGGCCCTCACCGAACGACTGCCCTATCCAACGATGTGTTGAGACGTCGAAGCTCATCTTTTTCTATTCATTCCGTCCAAAGCATCCAGCGTGGTGACCGTGTGAGGGATCCGGCTACGGCGTTGCCTGTTGCCTACCGTACGGTCAGCTTTAATATCAGCAACACACAAGAACGAGCTGCATTTGTGGCCAAGGAAACGAAGAGGGAAGCGGAAGAGAGTCGTTACATCCCTACCACTTCATTGATCTGAGCTAACCCGGCGCAGTTATTGGTAATCAAGAGTGGCACCTCGTTTCCGCCGAAGAGCTCTATGAACGACAGGGTGTCGACCCAGGCACTGGTCTGAGTGCTTTGGCGGCCAAAGAAAGGCTCTCTAAGTATGGTCGCAATGTCCACTCACCACCAAGGTCGCACTTTTTTCAGCGCATCTTTTGGTATCTGTTTGGCGGCTTTGGTTCCATTCTTCTTGGTGGCGGCATTCTAGTCTTCATTGCATGGAGACCGCTTGGTGACCCGCCCGCGGTTGCTAACCTTGCGCTGGCTATTGTGCTCATTGCTGTTTGGGTCATTCAAGCCTTGTTCAATGGCTGGCAGGACTTCTCGTCGTCCCGAGTGATGAAAAGTATCACAGGCATGCTACCGGAAGAGTGTTATGTGCTACGCGACAGTCTAAAGCAGAGTATTACAGCAGCAGACATCGTTTGCGGTGACGTCCTATATTTCAAGGCAGGGAACAAAATGCCGGCGGATGTTCGCTTCATTGAGGTCACGTCTGACGCCAAATTCGACCGTGGAATCTTGACTGGTGAATCTCTCCCTGTTAGCGCAATTACAGAGTCAACGGAGCCAAACTACCTGGAAACTAAGTGTATCGGCCTTCAAGGTACGCATTGTACATCGGGGTCTGGTATGGGCATTGTGGTGGTAAGTTCCATCATTCTCCTCAGACGACACCCGCTCACAGGGGCAATCAGTCTACAGGTGACAGCACAGTGTTCGGCCACATTGCAAAGCTGACTAGCGCCGAGTCAACACAACGCACGAACTTGCAGAAGGAGATCATTCGTTTCATTATTGTCATTGTCACCTTGATGCTGATAATGTGCTTGATCGTGATTGGTGTGTGGGCCGGATACATCCGCAAAGAGCATGAAGGCTACATGCCCCCGAGTCTTCTCATTGTTAACCTCGTTAGTGTAGCGATCGCCTTCGTACCAGAAGGGCTCCCAGTCGCTGTGACAGCGTCTTTGACCATTGTTGCGGACATCATGAAGCGGCATCAAATTCTCTGCAAGTCTCTCAAGACCGTTGAGACGCTCGGTTCGGTGTCGGTCCTTCTGTCAGACAAGACTGGCACACTAACTAAGAACCAAATGGTTGTGACAGACTGCTTGGTGGGCTCTCGCACGTTGATTCTCGCTGAAGCAGAGAAAGAGGGGCTCAGTGGTTCGTCTACTGAGAGTGCACAACAGACAGCCCTTAAGCAGATGCAAGTTGTTGGTGCAGTTTGCAATGCCGGAGAATTTGACGCCAAGACATACCACCTCCCTTTACCGGACAGAAAGATAATCGGCGACGCCACAGACCAAGCAGTGTTGCGATTTTCGGAAATGTTGGGCCCGGTCACACAGGCCCAAAGCTTGTGGAGGAAGCGATTTGATCTCCCTTTCAACTCCAAATCCAAATTTGCCTTACGGGTTCTGTCAGCCGCTGATCCGCAAGCTGTCTCAACAACCATCAGCAGAGGCGAGGCGAACGGATTCAACGCCGATACCGACATGCTCATGATGGTTAAAGGCGCACCAGATGTTCTGATCCCTCGTTGTGACCAATACGTTGGTGACGACGCTGAAGTCCATGATTTAGATGATAGCATCCGCACCACTGTCAACAACATCAAAGATCAGTGGTCGCGTGAGGGCAAGCGAGTTCTGTTACTTGGACGAAAGCTTCTTCCCTCCAGTAAGATCTCGGCTGCACCAGAGGACGGCAACTTCGAATCGGATGTACAGGGACACGCAAAGTCCGGACTTACCCTGATTGGACTGGTTGCCATGACAGATCCTCCCCGGGACGAAATCCCTAGTGTGATTCACACTCTGCGTACTGCCGGCGTCCGAACAATGATGGTTACTGGTGATTTCAAGCTCACCGCACAGACAATCGCACGGTCCTGCGGCATTATCACCTGTGCTGACAATGAAGTGCATTCCGTCGCCGATCTACCTCGATATCCACCCACGGCTGACGGCAGCACGCCCAAGGAGCGATCTCTGCTACCGCAGATCGGACAGGCAGTAGTCCTGTCGGGTACTGAGCTACCTGCCTTGACGATGCACCAATGGTCATTAATAGTTCAATATCCCGCAGTCGTTTTCGCTAGGACTACTCCGGATCAGAAGCTTCTGATTGTGCAGCGCTTCCGTGCCGCCGGTTATGTGGTTGGCATGACCGGTGATGGTGTCAACGACGCGCCGTCCCTGAAAGAGGCTGATATTGGCATAGCTCCTGGCTCTGGATCAGATATTGCTCTTGAAGCGTCCGACATGGTGCTCCTGGCCTCCTTTTCTTCTATTATCCCGGCGGTTGCCTATGGACGCTCGGTTTTTATAAACCTCAAAAAGACTGTCGCCTATCTCCTTCCGGCTGGAAGTTACTCCGAGTTCTGGCCAGTGATGACCTCAGTCATCTTTGGGATCCCCCAGATTTTAAGCTCCTTTTTGATGATTGTCATCTGCTGCTTTACCGATTGTGCTGCCGCAGTGGCTTTAGCCTACGAGAAGCCGGAAGCAGATGTGTTGACTCGACCACCCCGTGACATCAAAAAGGACCATTTGGTCGACTGGAAATTACTATTCCACAGCTATCTCTACACTGGAACAATGGAGACACTGATCAGCTTTTCACTTGCTTTCTGGTATCTTGAGAAGAAAGGTCTCACATTTCGATCACTATGGTTTAGCTTCGGCGACTACGAAACACCACCTGGCCACGAAGATGACGAGGACTACGTGACGAACCAACTCGCGATCGGCTCCGGGATCTATTTCATCACCCTCGTTGTTCTTCAGTGGTTCAACCTCATGTGTGTCCGCACTCGCCGACTCTCTATCTTCCAACATCCACCAATTGGCAACAAGAATACACAAAATTACCTCTTATTTCCTGCGATTATACTTGCGATCGTCATCGCCGTAATCTTTGTCTACATTAATGAGATACATGAGGTCGCAGGAAGTGGGCCAGTTCCGGTTGAGCATTGGTTCATCCCAATGGCACTGGGTTTTGGTATTTTGTGTCTGGAAGAAGGCAGAAAAGCAGCGATAAAGAGATGGCCAAATGGTGTACTGGCCAAGATGGCTTGGTAGAGACTCAGCGTGCTGCTAATGGACGGTCCTTGAATCTCGGGTGGCTTGATGTACTCATTCGAATCTTGCCAGAACACACACATTCTCTTCCGATGCGTAGATGATCAACTACATGTACTTGAAATACACTTTCTTGGACTAACCGGACTCGAGGTTCATGTAGTAATCAATTAGAGACCAGACAAAGCTTTCAAGCAAGGCCAGCTGGACCATAACTGTCAGCCAATCCCGCAACCAATACGTGATTGTACCCCGAGGAGGCGTCATACGCGCACGCTTCCTCCTGGACAACCCGTTTCAGGATATAGTTCCATCTCGAAAAGTTGACCGGGGCCCCGATGCCCCATCTACAAAAATTAATGTCGCTCTCGGCAAAGTTCTTTTCAAATTTCTACGTCTACAAAGATTCAAGTTTTGTCGACTTTTATAATATGGCATTCTGATTGGCACACTAAACATACTAGTACCCAACTAACTTGTGCAACTACTCCCTCCCTTCAATGTGCACCAAAAATTGATTTGACATTTTGTGTCTCAGAGCATAATTAATTCTATCAATTGAACATTGCGGGTGCTGTTTAGAGAAAGAAGTGATGGAAATGATCCAAATTGTTGCAAATAGACGGGACAGAAGCAGTATGATGCCATAGCGTGGCCAGAGAGATATTCTTATAAGCTTAGCGTCATGTGACTTTTGACATGACCTTGGCGGACGCTGTGCATGCCCTACCCTAGCTGGCCAGCCCAACTTTCGCTCAGCCTCTGCTCAGGCCGCACCGTTCCTGCTCCCTCGGCTCAGCCTTTTGCTCACCTTCTGGCCTATTGCCGCTCAGTCTCGGCTCACTCATACAGACTCGAAATCAACCTTCATGGCCAGCGCATGTTTTACCAATCAATATCCGGAGAGTATAGTCAGCTGCCAGATACAGTACGAACCAAACTATGCTTGAGTTAACTGCCAAGTCGAGGGCCCAGATTGCACTAAATATTCTTATTCCAATCATATACAGCGCTCGTCGCTTGAGCTTCTGCGCAAAGGATATGCCGACTGGCTTTGACAAGTAGCGATTTTCCAGCAAATATCGTCATCACGGTCTAGGCAAGAACCCGAGTAATGCGTCCATCTGTGGGCCGCAATGACTACCAGAACGGAACTTGAGTCCGCTTGAAAACGATCACCCCAACATTCAGCAAGTGCTAGCCAGACCTGACCAGAATATTTAGTTGGATCTGCCTGCTGCACCTTGATCTCCACTCTGTCCCACTCTGCGGTCTTCTTGTGCCCAAATCATCGACCAGAACGACTATTGCCTGTTTGGTAGTGTGTTGGCGCTTGAACCGGAGTCCACATTCAATCACCACCAGCCCGAATGAACGTCGATGCCGTCTAGGTAGCTTCGATATCGTACCGGCATGGCAACGAAGGGTAGCGGTGGTGGTGATGCATTCACGAATGTGGTGGCAATGTCTGGTAAAGTCGAAATTCAATGCAAGCAAGCAATCAGCCGAGTCTGCTGCGCTTTGCGTAGGAAAATATCGTACTCGTGTCCCATGGACGGATCCTCCAACAATCCTTCAGGAATTACAGCTAGATGGTAATTTGGATCCAGATGAACTACGCCACGCGGGGTGGCATATCGCTTCGCTTTGCTCGACAGTGTAAGGGTCACCCTACAGAGGACAAATCACAGCGTTCAATCGGTCTAGATAGTTCGGACCATTGCGCCGGCTGCGAGCAATAAAACCCGAAGCAATGTCAGTGCCTGAGAATGAAGTGTCACATAGCACCAGTGTGGCGCAGCCCAGGTACACTAAGCCCATCCGGGGACCGAGGCAAACATAGCTTTCATACGGGCGTTCCCGTTAGTCAGCTCAAATTCAGCCTCAGCCAAGATGTAAAAACATTCCCCTGCCCAGGCGGTACAGCTATGATTTTTACCGTGAACAACCATCAACCTACCCTTGGCTTTGATACAGGATCACTTCCATCCAAATATAGAACCCAACCATGACAAAAGAGGCCTCATGCCGCGACTTGCTCTGTGTCATGTTACTCACTCCGCAATCCTCTGTTGTGTGCACTCCGTCAACGTCATTTGACATGCGTGTTATTGCCATTGCCAAGGTGAACTCATTAATAAGTACAAGTATAAGATGAAAGACTCTGGAGAGGGCACTGTGAGTACGTGTTTCCGTGACTATAGAATCATTATCAGTTCAACATGCGGTCTCTCCCCAAGGTCCTTGCGCCGTATTTCGCGCTTGCATTCCTCGTACCTGCTGCCACCTGTCTGCCCCGTGAAGATCCCAAGTCCTGCAATGGCTGTTCTAATCCTACAGCTACTATCGACTCCGGTGTAGTCACTGGCAAAGTCACTCATATCCCCGGCTCGGGGTCGTCTGTGAACCAGTTCTTGGGCATTCCATTCGCTCAACCACCTACAGGCGATCTCCGCTTTGCGCCTCCTGAAAAGCCGCATGTTTGGGATGGGACATATAACGCCGTCGCCCAGCCCCCAGCATGTATTCAAGATTTTGGCAACAGAACCACCGGCAGCGATTTCCAGCAGGCGCTGTTCAACACCCCCCCTCCTCCAGGGGAGAGTGAGGACTGCCTCTATCTTAACGTGTATGCACCTAGCTCTGGTGGCAAGGATAAACCTGTCTTGTTTTGGATCTACGGTGGTGGGTACAGGTTTGGTGCCAGCTCGCTTCCACTCTATGACGGCACTAGCTTTGCTGCAAATCAGGATATCATTGTTGTGACAGCAAACTATCGAACAAATCGTGGGTTGCGACACCAATTTTATCTCGAACAATACTGACCTCTTTCGAACGCAGTGTTTGGCTTTCCTAGATCACCTCAGCTCCCACTCGATGCACAAAATCTTGGCCAATTAGACCAGAGACTGGCTCTTGACTGGGTCCAGCGAAATATCCGCAGCTTCGGTGGTGGCCCAGGAAAAGGTGAGCATAAATCCCCTCTTTTCAAAATTCAAGCACCTTATCGCTGCTTATAGTCACAATCGCCGGAGAGTCTGCCGGTGCGGTATCCGTGAGCGCTCTCATCAACACGATGCCGGTCAATCCACCATTTCGAGGCGCTATCCTCCAGGCAGGACAGTCACTAATCCAATTCCCACCGCCTCCGCCCAACGATGACCAAACGTCCTGGGAGGCCCTCATCCAACTCCTCAACTGCACCGACACCTCCGACGCAGGTATTCTGGCCTGCGCACGTGCTGTCAGCGCCGAGACGCTTAAAGAAATTCTGCAGACTACTGGCCTCTCTTTCCAAAGTCCAGTTGCTGACAATGTCACAACTCTTGAATTCCCGGCCGCAGCATACGCAGCAGGCAGTGTCTCCAGGGTGCCAATCCTTGCTGGTTCCAATTTCGACGAGGGCAGCAGCTTCGCCTACGGTGCAGGTGAAAATGTTACCGAGTTCCTTGCAAGCGTCTCACTGCCTACTGCAATAGTCGAACAGATCGCCGAGCTCTACGCGCCTGACTCGCCTGCCACGGTGGGTCGGACGACAGGAAACCAGATCATCGCCCAGATCATCACCGACTCCTCTGCCCGCTGTCCCGCTGGACTCTTTGCCAATCTCACCTTGACCGCTCTTGACGTTCCCGCATGGCAGTACCTGTTCAACGCCACATTCCCTAACACCCAGCATCCAGAATACCCGGGCCTGGGCGTCTACCATTCCTCTGAGATCTCACTCGTGTTCGGCACTTACCCGGCTGAGGACTCCACGCCAACGCAAGCTAGGTTGAGCCGGTGGATGCAGAAGCAGTGGGCGGACTTTGTGAAGGACCCACAAAATGGCCCCGGCTGGGGCCCTTACCCTACGGTCGGAGTGCTGGGAGCGAGCGAGGACGAGGCTGTGACGACAAGAAATGTCCGAGACCTGGACCCCGTTTGTGCGGAATGGGATAATTTGTACGCACTGGGATTAGAGAGTGGCTCATAGGTGCTACCTTTGATAGTGATTTCGGAGGGGCATTCGCAGACATAATCCAAGCAGAGTATTAGTACCCAATATTTATGATTTTGAACCAAGTGTATCGCTGGAAATCGGCTCTTATTGATAACTCTAAGTATTTATAATTCAAATTTCATCCTAATTGATCAAGTATTCATAGAGTTATCAGCATCAATGTAGAAGTTGCATGATGATAGGGGTGCAACCCCCTGTAAGTGGGGTCTAAAGGACTCCACCCACTCATTGGGCGACGGCTATCTGCGGCTCTTAGACTACTAGTGCTCTTTGAAAAGTTCGTATTGCTCTTTGAAAAGTTCGTGTTTTTTGAGAAGTTCGTGTTGCACTGCAATTTTAGCGTAAATGAAGACAGCAAATTCATGCACAAAGGGTCTACACTACACTGTAATTTCAGCATAGATGAAGACAACACATCTAGT
Organism: Endocarpon pusillum Z07020; assembly: GCF_000464535.1. NCBI lineage: Eukaryota > Fungi > Ascomycota > Eurotiomycetes > Verrucariales > Verrucariaceae > Endocarpon > Endocarpon pusillum. Next base: position 66,978 of record NW_006916613.1, read on the forward strand.
CAAGACACGACTGTATTATAATTGCTTCTTATAGATTTAGATTTTGTTAGGATCCCAGGGGAGTGCAAGGGCAAGAGAACTGAAGTCCACAGGATCCCTGAATCCTTAAACCCGTGCAGTACGATTCGCAAGAATCGCAGTTACGCACAGTCTTAATGCCATGCAGAATTTACGACTCTGTAGGTCCTAGAATCCATTGACCAACTGGATGACTTTATGGTCCGGTTAGCTAGTAGTAGTTGGTCTATTGGCGTCAAAACTCTCTTTTCTGATCTGGTGTTCGGAGGAAGCTCTGGACGGCGTCCGCCAAGAAAGGAAACCCCGAGAAGGGTTGGAGAGGAAACAGAAATGCAATGGCTTGTGCTTCAAGTTGCACGTGGGAAAACTGAGCACTGCAGGACATAATTTTTTTGGTGGGGTAATGGGTTTAGCTACTGACGTCGCCAGTGTTCACCAGGGAATCACCAGATGGATCAAGCTGAGGTTGATTGCACTGACAGAGAGGTGTCTTTCCTAGGTCCGCATTCATCGTGAGTGGAGTCTAAGTACTGGTAATCAACAATTTCATTAAATCAGTCAGACAATAACTGTTTCCCGAATGCTCTCCCAGATCCTGTACATGAATCTCGGGCCTCAACCTCAGACCGAGCAAAAGTATGGCGCCCTCAATACATGCCTCCACACTCCATGGTTGAATTAGGGCGTCCCCAAACAGACCAAGACAATGCCGTCCCTTGATAATGGACGCCATGCACGAATATCGTTCAAACAGGAAGAATCCCACCAGAGCCCCCAAGAAGCCCCCCCAGCAAACCCGGGAGTAACACATTCAAAGCACCAGTAATTGCCCCCAGCAACGCCTCCTGTGTTCCAGCTACACCATTCACAACACCTGTGACCAAACCGATAACCGCGGTGAGGTTCAGAGCCGCGAGCAAGGCGAGCACCGCCTCCAGTGCTCCAGCCACAGTAGCCGCAACAGCTGCGATCAAATCAGCGATGATGGTTGGCTTCACAGCCTCGAGGATCTTGAGGACCACGAGCAGTGCCTCAGTTGCTCCAACCACACCGTCAGCAGCAGCGAGGGCCAAATCGATCAACGTCTGGAGGTCTAAAGACTCGATCGCCGCGAGCAGTGCCGCCTGTTGTCCAGGTCCACCTGCTTTAGCCTTTCTGACCATATCAATAAGGGCGGGGACGGTGATTTCACGCGTGGCGATAGTGCCCGACTCGTGCACCTGGCGTTTTTCGAGCGCGGCGGTGACAACGTCTCTTGGAACGACATTGCCGATATTCCTCTCCACAGTGACGGCGGTAAGAGCCCGCTTGACAGGATCGTGCCCAGCTTGGGTGACAGGGACGGCGCTGACGGTGGCAGCTGCCAGCGCTAGGGAGAGAATATGAATGAGCTTCATGGCTTGAAGATGTCTTGAAGTTGTAGGTAGGAAGTGGATGGGCAAGTTATGAAACGATTCGAGTCAAAGAACGTTGGAGAATTGCATTACGAGGACGTAGGGGCGATAGAAGTCGGAGGCTTTTGCACTGGAGAAGATGAAGAATCAGCTTGGAAGGGAAAGAAAAGTACAATATATAGGAAGACGACCCATTCAGTTCCAAGTTAGTTCGCCTCCTCCTCATCGTCCATCACATATGGTATTGCCCATGAATCGCGATGTACGTCATCAGATCATCGAGCTACTCCTCTGATGAAAAAACACCGCAACGGAGGCAAGAAGCCTGTTCCTACCACCCTGTAACCCAAGATTCAGTCAAGTGACTTGTGCTTACCCAGAATGGACGAAGATACCACTGAATGATGGCATTGGTGCTACAGACGACAGACGCCATAGCTGTGAGATGAAACAATCTGCCATGTCCACTTCGCCGATCGCTGCAAGCAATCCTTGGGGGCAGCTCATGGTGTTTCTCTCGGCGTCGCACATATTGAACGCCATTGCTCTTTTTCGGACTACGAGTATGTTCCCTATGCTCCGACGTCGGCACCTTGTTGTGAATAGAGTCAGTCTTCGTCCGAGAAACCCTTGTCCAAGATATCCTCGTCTAAGGTACCCTTAGTCCTGAAGGATCTTGCAAACGCCTTGATTCTCGCGGCCCGGTTGTCAGGTGACAGGAGCGAGAGTGCACAACAGATCAGAGCCTTAATCCAACATACCTGTCACCTCGATTTCACTCGTCCAATAACAAAGATGCAGCAAACGGCAAGCAGCAATTATAAATGTGTCGTATTTGAGGGAACCAATAAAGCCATCGATGATGCAGGAACTGCAAAGAACCGAGTGGTAGCTGCGTTGACGGGATGACATCACACGAAAATAGCCCAGATTCAATCGCGCCATATGCTTGTCAATTCACAAGGGGGCAAGGCAGTGCAGAAACTCTGTAGTCGACTACTACTGTTTCAGGCAGAGGTAATGTTAGCACGGTTTTAGTAGCAGCTACTTATGATACAGCGCCACTTTGATCTCGAGAAGCTTTCTTGGCATTCGTCCACAGATATCGGCCATAGCAATACAATCTAGCTTTATAAAGTTAACTGTTTCGTTTGAAGTTTGTCTTGAAGCAATATTACTAGCGCTGTCAGGCACCTGCATGGCAGGGCTAGCATGCCAAGATAGTCTACTGCAGCAGGAGGCATACCGTAGTAAGTATTATTAGCTTCAAGCTAGAAATTTGGTATTTAACACAGCCTTAACGAATTCGCACGTTACTGAAACGACGTTGGTCTGCATAGTTCTCAGCATGGAGCCAATTATCAGGATTAGTGAGGGGTCAAGACTTACAATAGCTCCGGAGGACGCCCGACCCCTGTACCGAAAGCCATCTATAACTAGCTCACGCTAATAATACTTATGCCTCCTAACCGTAGTAGAGTAGTAGAAAGCCTTTTGGGTGCCTGCTGAGCATTAAAATAACAACACACTTCACTCACATCTATGATCTCGTCTTCTGCTTGTTATTCTCTCACTTGTCAGGCATGTTAAGCCTGATGTTCTGGTAGCTTTGTTTTCTCGACGTCCACTTGGCCCAGTCTGCGACGAGTAGAACCAATTGTATGACGAAAAGCCGATCCCTGCAGCCCTGCGATCGCCGCGGCGCGACAAGTGCCAACCCTGCGCCGATCAACGACACCCCACGCCATCTAGGCATCGCCACGCCAGCCTTCTAAAGCTTTACGAACGTGGTAGAAGACTACTACGGTAGGAGGCATAATAAATGTCAACGTGCTCTAGTAACAGCTTGTAACGCCAGGATAGAACGCCACAAAATCGCTTGATTGGGACTAACCCATCCTACCCAGTATCGAGCGTGCATTCCACTAACATCGACCGCTGCCTGACACCTTGCTGGCATTGATTGGAGCAGTTGTAGAATGAGATAGAATCAGTAGAAGAAGCTCAACGCGTTGAGCGCCCTGAATGATCCCCTGGGGGGGTACGTCATTCGTACAAGGGTGGCAAGGTATCTGTATGAGGGTCGTCAATAACAATTTTACCAGGGGCACGCCTACATTCATTATGCCTTGTACGGCAGTACATCCTCCACAACTCATACCAATCTCAATCTCGACGGCGCCAGCATCGACACCCATCGCCCTAAGGACCGCCCTCAGAACGCGATACATCCACAGCTCTTGCCATTGCGAGCATGAAACAGCAAAGCAGTGATTAGTATGGCAACGAAATACCACTTAGGAGAACCCTAGCAAGAAGCCCCCCAGGAAGGGCCTATCCGTATCAGGACGTTGCCCATTTTGGACTAGGAGCCGACGCCGGTCCTACCACCGTCCCAGACGCTTAAGGTCCCCATCAAGCATAGAAACAGGACTCGCCTCCCCGGTGATTTTCCTGACTCTGCAATTGAAGAATCAGCAGGAAGAAATCAAGAGAGACGACACGCACGAATCTCTTGTATCGCCCACGCCAGATCATCGCGGCAGCATTACCTGGGGATTAAACGTGGATAATTGCTGAACAACAGGGACAGATTGGGAGACGGGATACCCCCGTCAGCCACACACTTCACTCACAACTATTATCTCGTCTTTTGCTCGTTGTCGTTGTTTTCTCGCTTGGCAGGCATGCTGAGCCTGATAAGCGCCGAGCTAACATTGCTTCTGTCCGGTACCGTAGTACTACAGCATCGGATGTAATATTCGGGTAAGAGTGTGGTAGTACATGTGATAGTGCTTGATTGTCTAGCTACTGGCACTAGTTAGTACGTGACTATACTAACTGTATAACTGTTGTAGTTACTCATAAATAGAAGATGAAATACCTTTTCTTACTTTCTATTTCATAATTAGTAATGTTGTAAATGTCAGGAGAGCTATGGTTGGGCCTAATATACAAGACGAAGCGTGAAGAAAAGGAAACGAAAGTGGGAACACAACGCTCTATATACATGTCCGTGCCCCTTATCTCGCTGAGGCCAGGTACAGACAACTGTGGGTACCTGTCGTCAGTGATGGCTAGAATAGCGGCGGGGAGCTGGGTCCGAGATGAGCTCTGTGAGCCATGGTCAGTGCCACAGGGAATATGGTCCTTGGCGTAGGTCGCGGGAGGATTCGTAACAGTAAATGAGATACGTTATTTGTAAAGTATTAAATTTTTTATATCATTATCGTGATGATAAGATAAATTAATTAAAAAATTGATGGATCTGTAGGTTCGTCTATATGTTTGATTTGACCGAGCCCATTCGTAACAAATTTGGAGTTGAATTTGATGAAGTTGAGAATGTTTGAAGATAACGGGGAGGGGTGGAGATGAGGGAGGACGATCAATAATTTTGGCACCTAGCACCGGGCCGAAGGGCTGAGATCTGGACTCTAACAACCTGTTGAAGGACACGAAACAGGGCCGAGGCCCCTGTAAAGAATTCATGTTGCTCTTGGCATGATTCCCCCTGACAGATCAGCTGGTACTTTCTACTAGCCGAATACTATGTTGCTCGTCTTTTTCATGACATACCAAGAGGTGACATGGATTCTTTGCATGGGCCTCAGGCTTTCCGAGTTAGGAGAGTAGGCCCCAAGACCTGGCCCTCATCGGAAGCTCAGGGTAGGGACTCTGTTGATGCCCACAGCTGCTCCCCTCAGAACAGACTTGCACAGCCACAGCTCAGGGCTGATTGTTCATGGCTCAGGTTAGTCACGTGTGCTCAGGTCTCAAAACTGGAAATGGAGTTTGGAGAAGTCAGAATTCGGGTGTAGGTATTGTGGTATGAGCGTGTAGTGTATGTATCAAAAATAGCTTGTGATTGAGGATTTTGGCTTAGATCTTGAGTAGAGGTGCACACCAGTGTTGCTGACTCGAAATAATGGAAATGTGCCATCGGATATGCAGTTCTGTGAGGGGACTCATTCCCGTGATGTTTAGGATTTTCAACGAGCTTTCAAAATTCCGCAACTCCATCAAGCCGCTGAAACTCAGCATGTGCCAAGCGAAGACTTCTCCGTCATCTCCTGATAACCCAATTAGGCAATTTAATGAGATGCCCTATGGTTGAGTTGATGTGAAGTGGTAACCGACATATCTGTCTCATATGTTCGTACCGATATTTATATTGCACCAGCAGGACACAAGGGAGACGTTTTGCTTGAATCTTGCACATCAACAAAGAGCTGTAATGATGGAGAGCCATGCGAATAAACACGAGACAACTGAACAGCCATACTGGTGAAAGAGAAAGTCCACTGCATAAGGAGCCTAGTTTGCCCAACACAAAGTATTCTGACAGGCGTGATACCAGGTCACTCTGCATTCAGGACAGAGCTGGTGTGTTTCAACAGCAGCATCTCTTGTCGGTCTTCCAAGCCATTTTACTGGCATATGGCATGATGTTGTGAATGTTGGTGAAGCTCTATATAAAGCCTTGGAGGTTGCTATCCACCAATAGCAACTCTGTGAAGGCTGTGCACTCTGGAACAGTCGTATACCCTTACTTCAGGTGCTCAAGCAGAGCGTTAGCGATTTGTTGTGCTCGCCAGCACGAGGTAGACAGCGGATTCGTAGCAGGAGAAACAAGACATTGCTCAGGTAGAGAGCCAGATGCAGGCTGTGTGCCCTAATGCCCAGATAGAGACGGTGTATTCCCCTCGCGAGGAGGATTTCTCAAAACAGAAGCCAAACGTTGACCATAACAAGTTCAGCCTTCCATCCACATCATTCCCATTCTTCCTAACCCAATATAACTCAGCACGCAACATCTCAGCTCCAGTCATCCTCAAAGCAAGAATTGTGCAGCAAATCTCTTCAGCCATCGTTCGATGCACAACACTTCAAGCTCAGCCATCATATAAGCCAGCATCACAACAATCCACTCAAGTTCCTGTCGACGCAGACCATCTCAAGCTCAGCCATTCTCAAGACAAACCTCGCAGAAATTCACGACAACCATCATCAACATCATCTACCTCCAAGATCAATCATGGCACCTTCACAACAAGCTCAAGACCTCAATCAATCTCCTCAATCCCCAAGAATTCCGGCAAAACTGCCCAAACTTCGGAATCCCCACCTGCCAGAACTCTATGCCAAACAAGCACAGTTCCAAGCTGAGCTTGAACTGATTGGGGACGAAGCCTCTCGTCTAGAGCTTGCAAAAGCATGGTATGCTGCACGCATGGCAGCAGAGCGAGCGGAGCAGAATGAGCGGGAGGAGAAGGAGGAGGAGCAAAAAGTGGCTCGGGAGGAGGATGGAGGAAATGGCAGTAATGACATGTAATTTTAGTCTGAAAAGTCTCGCAAGGCATCCTTCTTTTCAATACATCAACAGCCCTCTGGGCAGCAAATGCAAGGGAACTTGCTCAAAATTGAGATGCACTTGATAGTAGAACATGGCGCCAGCCGTAACCTTAAGAGATCCTACCAGGCTGACCTAGATCTCCAGGAAGAGAGCCTCTCTTGGTCTACGTGGGTCAGTTGAGGGAGACGCTGGGCAGCGAATCGAGGTGGATATGCTCCACATCAGATGCACACAATAATGGGAAATGGCACCTTCCCTAAGCTCAAGTGGCCGTAACATGTTGACCTGAACATCTGAGTGAGAGAGGGGGGCTGGAAAGGTCTGGGTGGATGGAAGGAGACGCCAGGCTGTAATTGCTGTACTTGGACAATGTTTCTGAAGCATCTTGATCAAATGGCTAATGGCATGGGCGAGCAACTGCTCATACTCCTGACTTACAGCATAGAGCAGAAGTATGTATGTGATGTGACGGTTTGAGAGCGTTAAATGTAGTGAGTGACCTGTAACCCGCTACGTATATATGATGGCAATAATGACGCTAAGCCTCTTCAGTAATGGCGTTCTTATGAGTCTGGGTCAACTTATGGTAGCCATTTGGGCAGAGGAAGGAGATATACAGACTTTAAGCTCAATGCTCTGACCTAGCAGAGCTTTCGTGTATTGTATTTATTATCTACAGAACAGTTGTTGACGTTATCACGTCTTCTTCCGGATACATGCCTACTGCTGACATTGTGTTGCAGCAAATCCACCAAGCGCCCATGGCCCATCAGCATTCTTCTTTTGATGCAATGTGTGATGCCGATGCACACCCTAAAGCGCTACAATACATGAAAATCATCCCATCGTCCACCTCCATCACCTTCTAATGTTCATACCCTGCACCTCTTTGCCAAGAGCTCGACTCATTCTGCTGTCGGGGTTGATGCGGTGGGTGAGGATAGGATGAACCATTTCTAGGATGCCCACCACCATTGGAAGGCTGTGGAGTCTGATTTTGCGACCTTGAGTAGCCTTGGCTATATTCGCTGCTGTTATTACCCTGATTGTACATTCCCCGGTCCTCAGAGCCTCCCGGTGGCCCTCGACGACCAGTGTTGTCAACTGGGAACATAGCCTGGTTGTCCACAGGAGAGTGTCTCTCACTTCCACCTCGCTGATAAGTCGAGTTAGCGGTAGGCGGCGGCAATGGTAGATTGGAAGCATCTGTCTGTTGTCGGGCTAGGGAACCAGAGGAGAAGGATTCTTCGTCGTCATCCAGCCTTGTCTTGCCGTACGGCAGCTTAAGATCCCCTCGAGCAGTGGCGCCCAGAGCATCCAGCTCTGTCGTCAATTGTGGGTTTGACTTGATGAATGAGCCACGATCATCTCTCATGGGCTGATAGCGAGTATCAGGATTCTTACTCGCGATAGCATATACGGATGCAATCAAGACGAGAATCAGGAGGACCAGAGCGAAAACTGCGTTGAGGATGAAGAAGATCACTCCCATCACTCCCGTGACAATCCCTGGCTGACCAAATACCTGTGTGAAGAACAGCAGTAAGATAACATTGAGAAAGTTGATCGCTGCAATAAAGATGTTGAAGACGTTGGTCTTTTTGTCCATCCACGGTCGCAACACGCTGACTCCGATAAGGAACATGGCTTCGATGATGAACAGCGCAATAGCCTGAACGACTGGTGCATTCTGGGCAAATGCGATGAATATAGCCTTGAGTAGTATGTAGGCTAGAAGCGGAATGATGAAATAATAAGCGGTGGCTCGGTACTGAACATAGAGGAAGCCCCATCGATTCAGACATTTCGGATCCGAGTACAACATATAGCCAGGATTCTTGTGCATGTCTACAGAACGCTTGGCAAGACGGATGACTTTGAGCGCAGCCCAGCACAATGTTGCTGTCATGGAGATGAAGATAACGATTGCAAGAATGACTTCGGCAGCAGAGTCACGTTGTGTGAGTTCCCAAAGACAAAGAACACACATCTGAGGAAAGCCAATGAGGACCTGAATGCATAGTCAGTACAGAAGGTTGTGCAATGTGGTTAGAAACCTTACCAATCTGAACAGAATCCCTTTGAGCACAAGCTTCCAGCCATTTCGGAAATCCTGAAATTTGTCCACTTTCATCCATCCGTTTTTGACAGCCAGCTCACAGAAGGCCTTGAAAAGAGCGATGAGAATGCCAATAAAGAAGCAAAAGACGACGAAGAATATTGTGCCCGTGAGGAATATGTTGGTTTGCTCGATACCGGCTTGGAAACCAACTCTTTCGATGCCTCGTACTATGATTAGTTTGGTGTTCTCAGCAACGCTAGAATCACCGTTCGTTCTCTTATGCAAGATTTGATCGCGCGCCATTGAATACATGTTGGTCATGGCGTCGAGAGATCTCTTGTGAACCTGGACTGATGTTGTCGCCAAAGTTGACAGAAGTGTAGTGGGTGTACCGCCAGTCGATCGTTGATACCATGTGCATATGTCTTGCAGAAACCCCACACGAATGACACCCATACTCCACTGAAAGTTTTGGGTCCATGACTGGACTATAGGAGGTAGTTTGACACCAGTCATGCCTATGATTGCTTGTGCCTGAAAGAAACCGAATAGCGAAAGAGCATTGGCGGCAACATGAGCAGCAGTATTGGAATGGCCCATTCCCGACGTTACTCCAGAGGCGACCAATCCAAGACCAGCAATGACGGCAGTAGTCCAACCCACCGCTTTCTGGTTGACTGTCTTGCCATTCGAAAGCTGCGCTTCGACACAAGCGATGGAGGTTGCTGAATCCGTGTCGTTAATGTAGATGCGGACTAAGCCGTCAAGGTCGGGGATGCCGTAGGTGATTCCAGGAATCTGATTGATGACATCTTCACCAATGATGATGTTGGACTCGATGTTAATCTGGCCAGTGGACATTGGGCAGAGACCTCCGAGGTCCATGGTGCATGGGTCCAATGTTTGCGAGACCGCGGTAAAGCCATAGGCAATGACTTGCAACTCTGCCGTCACATATCCCTCTATAGAAGACAACCCAACTACATCAAAGGCCAGTGTACGATTATCTGGTGTGAAGACGACATTGAACAGGGTAGCAGTGAAGTTGGAATTATCCTGGCACGGGTTGAGGGATCTCGACTCGATGAGCCTGATTGCGGAGGCGTACGGTGTGAAGGTGATGACTGTCGCAATGAAGGCGATATATGAGGGAAGCTGGAAATGCATTTTGAAGGCTTAAAGGAATTTCAACAGGAATATTGGCGATCTGGCAGGAGAAAGCTGTCGTGGCAGCTAGGACGTGCAGAAAAGTCCGTATTTCAACCGCCTTTCGAGGATAACAACCTTATTCTTTCATCTGAGATGGTATATTCTTGAACTGATCGCAAGCCTTGTATGAAGGTAGAGCAGTCATCAACCTGTTTGCGGAGGTGTGTCGTTGCTGGAGGAGCGCTCACTAGGAGCAAGGTTTTAGCGAGTGGCGGTCAACTATGACAAAGCGTTTGTATCCTGTGTGCACTGGTGCGAGATTTGAGAGTCGTTTGGGATACCTAAGCTAGAGAGCGACAGAGGTTTTTGAACAAACGAGGGTATCTTCAGTAAGCCGCAATGGTGGTGGTGGTAGTTGTGGTGACGATTATTGTGATGGGAACTGGAAAGGAGGCTGGCGGCAGGATTCAGGGAATGGTGAATGGTGAAGGGCTCCACCACACAAGCATTGTCAAAGGGGCTCCACCCAGTCCAATGGTTATTCATCAACCACTAATCCTCCAATCCACCAACCTACCATTGAGACGCTAATACCAAACCTAACTTGATCTTACCATGGTGTCTTTGCTCGTACGCTTTACGTAGTAATCAAGAATGCACGCGCGTCAGTCCACCGCCTTCGTTATTGATTTCCACCCTTGCTTGGATGTAAAGAGCATGCTGCATAAGAACAAGGGAAGTTTGGATGTGCTTTTTACATACTGCTATCTGTATCTATTTGATCCCTATCGGTACCTCTGTGTTGTCCCCAGAGTCTGAAGTCTGCATACTTGATAGCACACCATTACTTGCCCAAAGCCCAGACAGAGTCTACGCGGCCTCGCGGCCTTGGTGCAACAAATGGCCTTGGTGTTCTTTGTATGGGCAGATCGGGCATGCCGAGATGCCAACCTATCAACTCAACCAACAGTCCTAACTATCCAATTGCTGGCAACATGATCGAGACATTTTTTCGCGCATAAGTGAGAATGGGCTGGAATTCAGTCAGCAGCTTACCTCCCTCCTGGTCAGGCGTTGGACAGGTTGCCTTGGAATCTTTCTTTGTGTTGCCGGGCTGACCTGAACAGTTTCGGAGCCCGGACCGAAAAGGATGCTGATCTCCACCCGTTCGTGTTTAAGCGCAAGCCCAAGAAATGTGCAAACAAGAAAGCCGCCAGATCCTACAGGATGCGGCAGGCACACGTATTTTTGGCTCTATTGGAGCATGACGCCACCAGAAATTTTCATCAAAAGCACCACGCCACATCTTGTCTACCAAGGCAGGTTATTGTACTACGTACCTGCATAGAATGATTTGCAACTTGTCTGATCGGCTTGTGTCTTGCACAACTGTGTCAGCGGCGGCATGGTAAAAGCCTGGTGTTGCGCTGCATGTGTTATTTGTGCACAATCTCGACATTGAGCATGTAGTTTAAGTACAGTCAGGTTTGAACCCTTACCAGCATTATACGAGATATCAGCTTAGTTTGCGCGGACTGATATCAATATCTGTTATGTAGAAGTCGTCATGCCGGGTTTTACCCTCAGTACATTAGATGCTAGCAGGGTTAATGTGATGTATTAGGGGTGAAGGCATATGCTGCATAATACCTGACGACATAATCAATGCTATCATGGCTCAAATGTTCATACCATATTTCCTGACAAGAACATCCTTCTTGTAGATGCCATACAAGCCCCCTTACCAATGCTCTCTAGATAACTAGCATAATACACATGGAGGGACCCCATCAGCAAGAAACCAGACCACAGCCATTTTTTTATCCTCCTAGCAACAGTCCAAACTCAGAAGCGGCTTTGGTTCCCAAGTCCAATCTGTCCCGTCTTGCTCTTTACAGCTGCAGTGATCGAAGAACGCAGCTACAAGGCGTGCGAATACAAATGGTCACAGAATCATGCCTTTGCATCTTTGTACGTTGTCAGTATTCGATAAAGCGACAAGCTGTTGTGTTGAATCAGCCGTGGTCTGTAAACCATGCCAACAAACATCCTGCTAGAACCGATCTGGCAGTTAGCACGCCCACTTCAAGCTGATTCGTAGCCATACGTGGCGTTGGCTGATAAGACAGCGCTCGGAATCGTGATTGTGAAGGAAAGAGAAGGCCATACTCAGTCGACCCAGCCCATTTCATCATCCATGACCCCAGCCAAACCACGCTTGTACGACTCGTCTCCACTGTTAGGAGGCGGCCACTGACTTTTGCGCTCACGGAGCTTTTCCGCTTCTGATATGGCAACTGCCAGGTCACTAAGCCATGAGATGAGCATGCAATAGCTTCCAAGCAGAACACAAATAGTACGCACTTCAGATTCCCATGGACAACGTACTCCTGCTTAGCCAACTCCTCGGCAAGCTCTACTTGATGATTATGCAGCAGCTCGGTGTTCGGCACGACTACCAGCGGAACTCCAATTCGAAGAGCATCCAGAATGGTTCCAGAGCCTAACCACGAAAGGATCAGCAGCAGTTCCCAGAAGCTAATGATGTCCATTGACAACCTGCATGCGAAATGACGAGGCCTTCTTTGCTGCTGTTTTCAGGGCCTCCTTTTGCTTTCCGCATCTGCTCACCAAGGCCGTTGGTGTTGAAATCGAATCCGGCAATGTTTATGCCGCAAGTCCGCTTGACGTTATCATGTTCCCTAGAGATGAAGGTCTCACATATAGCTTTGCCCTTCTCCTTGCCATATTGTACAAGGAGCTCCGTATATTCTGCCTTGCAAAGTGCTTCCAGAAAAGAACTGTCCAGTACGGCTCTCAATAACTTATCGAACGATGCAGTAGCTCCAATGGTCACGAAACAGACTTTGCTGGGTTTTTTGGTTGCCTCATAGTTTATAGTGGATGCTTCTGTCATATCTCGAAGTGTAACATCCTTCAGCTCATGCTTGAAAGCAGAGGACAAGGACTAGTATTTGGTAGAATAAACATAAGAATGATTGCCATGGAATGAAGGAGCGATGACTCGGTACTGGTACGGATCAGTAAGTAACTTACTCCGTACTAACTACTAGTAGTAAGTAGCAGCCCAATGTGGGCCAAGAGCTTGGCATTCCCAATTCGAGCTTCAAGAAGTTCCAGATCAACTCAGATGCAGTAATTGAGAGATGTGAAAAGGTTGCAAAGCGTCAAAAACCTTGCCTCATACGACATGTCAGTCGCCGCCCGGTGTGTAACGAGACTCGCATTACAATTCAACCGGCAGAAAACGGCCAAACGAAAACCGCAATATCGAGATTGGCGAACCTTTTCCTCTGCACCAATATGGCGAGAAGAAGAGAAAACCAACGCAAGCCAGACACCTACTCCGAACACTGAAAGACAAGAAGCACACCCCACAATCCAATATCTCACGATTGATGACCTCGAGGATGACGCCCGAGCGGAATTCGACCGCGCCTCACCAGAAGAGCAACAGGAATGGCGCGAAGGTCTAAGAGCACTCTCAGAGGTCGACCACACTGCGCCTTTCTCGGACGAGCTCGACGCAATGGAAGCAGACATCGATCGGGAAGTAGACGAGATCGATGAGGCAACACCATTCAGATTCCCCGACGTACCCAAACCCAACAAAGACACTGGCGGGTTCTGGGCCGACGCGGAAGAGGACGAGTTAGGCCAAGTCTTCGACGAGGACGATGATTTCCAAGCAGATGATATGACGACCCCAGCACACGCCCAGCTAGATCTACATCGGGACATGAGAGAATATCAGCGAAGGATTGCTTGGGATATGCCATTACTCGGCAGTACGTCTGCTTGCCCCCAAACATCACCGTGATTCCCCTAACAAACCCACAACTAACACTACCCCTTTTCTCGCCCGCGCACTTAGAATTCGCCCAAAAATTCGAACCTCCGCCTCTAACCTCCCCGCTCCGCTTCCGCTACACGACCTACATGGGCGAAGTGCACCCGGCCGCCAAAAAAGTCGTGGTGGAATTCTGCCCGTCCGACCTCCCCCAGCTCACCACGCCACAACAGCGCAACAAACTGATCAAACTCGCCGGCGTGCGCTACAACCCCTCGCGCGACGCCGTCAAGATCTCCTGCGAGAAGTTCGAGACCCAGGCCCAGAACAAACGCTACCTCGGCGACTTGGTGAACAAGATGGTCGCCGAGGCGACGGACCCGACCAAGGATAGCTTCGAGGACGTGCCGTTTGATTTTCGGCATCACAAGCCCAAGATTGTGCATGCGTTTCCCGAGGAGTGGAAGTTGGGGAGTGAGGAGAAGGTGAGGGAGTTGGTGGAGGGGAGGGAGAAGTGACGATTATTGTGATGGGAACTGGAAAGGAGGCTGGCGGCAGGATTCAGTGATAGCATTGTCAGACAGTATGTGGAGGCGGTGGCGGCGTTTCAGGCTAGGAGACCGAATATCCCACTAGGGAGTGGGAAGGGGAAGAGGCAGATTGCGAGGTAAACGATGAAGGGCGATGTAGGTTACGCTGGATGGAGAGAGATCTATAAATGTAGGACTACTGAACTGCCCCGCCCTTCGGAAATATGGAGACGGCAATCTTGTACGCATCGTCATCTCGTTACCCAACGCAAAGCTCGAACCGTACATATCGGGCATATCCTCCAACAACCCTATATATAGGGCAAAAGAGAGTGCGATATGAAAAAAGAAGGGCAGAGTCTAGAACATGAGGAATCCATCCCAGCTCCAACCGCACGGACCCTAAGAATTCAAAAGAAAGATAACCCGACATTGCCCATCAAGACATTCTGTATCCACCTCCAATCCCGTACCCCAGCCTCGTAGCTGCAGACACTCGCTCCCTGTGCTCACTCGATCAAGATTCCACCAACTTCTCAATCCTTGCCTTCCCCTTCCCCAACTCCTCCGCCTGCTGCTTCGCGCGCCCCACGGCCTTCCTCTGCGCCTCTCTATCCACATCCACAGCAGCAAATTTCTTGGCTCTGGCTCTGGCTCTGGCTCTGGCACCTGTTTTCTTCCTCTGCACTGGCGGGGCTGCTGCTTCTGGTGCTGGTGCAATCACGGCTTTGGGGACAGTGACGGCCTTAGATGCCGTTGACACGATGGCATCCGCAATCTCCTTACCAGTGATCTTGGCGGTATTTGCGTTACTACCAGTAGTAATAACAGCCTCCGGCTCAGAACCGGACTCAATCATTTCGGTGATTTTCTCGTCCTCATCGCTCGTAGACGGCGTCATGATGACTGGGGAGTCATCAGCAGCAGCATCATCATCAGCAGTAGCAGCAATTGTCCCGGGTTTCTGCGGCACAAGGGGCGCGTATTTCTGGAGGGCCGCGCGCTCTTGTTCCTCGCTGGCGTCGAGCTGTTCGTTTGCTTCGCGGAAGATGCGGGCGGAGATGTTTTCAGTGTCTGCTGGGACAAGACGGCTTCCAGGGCGGACAGGCAGCGGATAACGAGTGTTGGTGGGTGGTTTGGGGGTAGGAGAGATCTGGCGACATGGGGGTGGGCTATGAAGAGAGCCTCTAATGTTGGAGTTGTAAGCGGCGGTGTGATTCTTTGCAAAGACATTCCACCCGTTGACCGAACTGTGGGCTGAAGGACAAGGACTCGCAGTCTGTTCTTTTCGGCGCTCGGGCGGTGTCACGGTCTTTGTGCTCTCCGAATACGCTCCATCTGAAGTTTGTCTCCAGTTTCGCTCCATCGGACTTGGCCTCGTGCTCACTGAGCTCACTCTCTGGGCACTAAGAGCTAGATAGCTACCCAGACCATGCTTCTCCCTGTACCAGCGCGGAATGTCTCGTAATCCCAGCTTCTCGAGGGTTGGAGGATCGAGTGGCATTTCATGACGATAGAGGCAGCCTTGTTGGGCATAGTCACATTCGCCGTGCCGGAGCCAGTAGGAGCAATACTCTTTGACACCAGGAGCAGGATTACGGGCGAGATCCTCAACGGTCAGTGGGCGAGCGCCCTGCTCCGTAGCGCGCACAGGATTATTTCTAAGAGTGCTCGGAAGGGATGAACGGGTCTCCTTTATGCCATAGGCTTTGGGTTGTGGCCCTTGGACGATAGGACTTGCAGTGCGGCTACGAAGTCCAAGTCCGCCAAGTGAGGATTCTAGGTCGTTGTTGGTTGCCCCAGTGGCGTATTTAGAAGCAAGAAGACCGTTCTCCACGGCTTTCTGCTCGGGCTGAAACCCCTGTCTCGGCCCGTCAACGATATATTGACGGTGCTGCGACTCAACGGTTCCAAGACATTTCATGCCAGCTACATCATAAGCTGATAAGTTTCGAGGCACGCCTCGAATGGATACGGTGGCTGGCAACTCGTCCAATGCGACTAGAGGAACCATGGTGCCATTTTGGCGGGTAATGAAATGTTGCGGGCGCAATGGCTCAGTCATTTTTGGATCGATCGGCAAAGCGGCCAACTGGGCTTTGAGAGCTCGCTGGGCAGCAAGAAGCCTCTGACCAGGATCTGTTTCTTCCATGGCGTTAGGATGTATATGTAGATACTGGCGGGTAGCGGGAGGATGTTGGGGCGGGAAAGAACGGGGAATTGGTTGAGGGAAATAAATGCTCTTACTTCTTTATGTACTCGTACCTACCGGCCCAAGATGGTTGCCTGTCTTCACTATGGTCTTCACTACAGTTGATCGTGCGTCAATTCAATTATGATGCAAGGGTCAAGGTCTGTGAATGGCTGCGTCTTCCCTTTCCAGCCGCAGACTCGAGCTCAGGGTCCGAAACAGGAGGGATGAGTAGTGAATATGGCGCTGGGGAGAGCCGTGTAAATATCCGACAGTGGTGAAGCTGATCTTGAGAATGATTGTCGTGTGAGACGAACCAAGAAGATTTATACTGGAAGAGCGATGGAAGCTGTTTAGGAAGAAAGTGAGAAAACCTTGCCAGGTTGACAAAGAATTGTAAGCAGTGGTTTATTGCATTATGCGCCGTTTGTCCAAATGCATAGTTGATCATATCTACTGCCTCTTCCTTGGTCGTTCACACATCTGTTCTGCTGGATGCAGGTCGGGTGATTGCTGGCTGGCTGCGTTTGAGGCTTGCCGCCTGCCACTTCTTCAACAAACCTCATTGAGGAATCTGCGAGGATGCAAAGCAAGATCAAAGAGCAGCCAAACTGCATAAAAAGGTCCCCAAATTCGCGTGTGCATGTTTGCTGAGACACAGAGCAAGCAGCTAGAAATGAGCTGCAGAAAAGATGCGCAGAGCGTACCAGTATTCTCATCCAGGCAGCATTCTTTTCCAAATTGGTCGGATATGATCAATCAGCATGCCAGATGTCTTACTGACTCTTGTTCCTACCATGGTGCCCCTGCTTAGGTAAAGACAGAAAACCTCGCTGTGTGTTGGTGGAGAATACTTAAAGGATAAGTTGAGGTTGGGGTGAACACAGTGGATCCGCACCAACACAATTCCCACCTCCATCGCTCAGTATTGCTCAGCAGAGTAAATTTGTTCTCTCTATCATTCGGAGTTGGGTTGAAGTTGTGTTTTTCCCTTTCTAAAAGCTCTATACGGTGTACCTAAAGGTCATTCGTACTTTTGAACACTTGTATAAATACAACGCGCCCTCTTCCACGGGCTCAAGCTTCCTGCATCCGGTGATTTTCATATTCGCCTACGTAATGGCGATATGTTGAGAGCTGTAACTCCAAACATCAGAGATGGAGGGGTTGACACGATCTATGTGTGCTGTGCATGGTTGTGTGTATTGGTGTTGTTGTGGTGGTAAGTAAGTATTATTAAACCTCAACACTCTAATCAACCAGCATCCTCATCTCTAATTTTTCTATCAGCCTCCCTAATCTCGTTCCCCAATCACTACAGTAGATGCGGCTCTAACTTACAAGACTCGCCTTGAAGCATTGACCCCAGATGTCACGTTCCTTATGTCTCTCTATCTGCACCCTTCAATCCCGCCGTCCACTAACAAGGCTGCCAAAGAGCTGGTATCACTGGCGGGAAAAGTTATCCAGCGGGAGTAACTACCAATTCTGCGTCTGGTGTCGTCGGCTATGAGTCGTACAACCCTATCTTCGCTGCGATGGAGTTGGCGGTTGAGAAGATATATCTAGATAGGTGCGAGGTGAACGAAGAGGTAATAAGGATGTTCTTGACCGAGAATGTAAGGAGGTTCTATCAAACAAGCGATGAGCAAAGAGAGGGTCGGAATAGTTGCGGGCAGAGAGCTGGTGTTAAACAGTTGCAAATTGCCATGAACAGGATGTGATTGTACCATTCAAGCAAGGACAACCAATATATTCACTGAATGGATGTGATCATCTCAGAAGAGCAGCTCATCTTCTCTTGACACCTCTCCCTCCAAGTTCTCCGTCTTAGCCTTCGTGGTGGATCCCTTTACGAAAACTTGCATCATCAATGCAGCTGCGACGCTAACATTAAGGCTGTCCAAACCAGATCCAGTCTTCGCCCCGACGGCTCCCTCAATACCAACTATCCCATCGGAAACCTTTTGCAATCGAGGACGGAGGCCATCACCTTCCCCACCAAACATCAGTACGCAAGGGCCTTTCAGCAGGGCTTCCTCAGCCTCTTGTAACCGAAAAACGCTAGGCCCTGCTCGACTGGCTGACGCACTCTTCGGAGCAACAGCGGCAAAAAACTTCCATCCATTACTCTGCGATCTTTTGACGAAATTAATGTCATTCTTGATCCTCAAGTAGTGCATATATTCTGCGGCGCCTGAAGATGCTTTGAGAGTGACTGGGGAGAATGGAGCAAGGTTATAGTCGATCAGGGCGATTGCGTCAACGCCGAAGAATGCTGCAGAACGAATGATGGCGCCAAGATTGCCGGGATCTAGGATGCTATCTAGCAGGAGGACAAAAGGATAGCGACCATTGCTAGCCGAAATCTTGCATGAAGTGCCGTTCACTGCAATCTCTTCGTCAGATTGATGGTCAGGAGTAAAGGTGAATCCATCTCCTGGTTTTTCAACTGTATCAAGTGCCCTGGCTGGCGTATTCGGTAGTCGTGACGCCTCCAAGATATATCCATTGTGTGGCCTTCCCTGAGCCATCTTGCTCAGAAGTCGCGAGTCGTCTGCAAGCGCACCAAGTTGTTTTACAGCCACGCCACATTTCCGGGCAAGCTGGAGGACTTCGTTGTCTCCTTCTCGTTGGTCTGTTCCGTTGGCTTCTTGCTGAATGTACAATTTGAAAAGCTTTCGAGTTCCAGCTTGAAGGGCGGCTTTGACGGCGGATGTTCCATAGAGGAATTCTGACGCAGCCGAGGAACGAGGAACCGATAGAGGCACAGTCACATGCCTATTTGCAGACATCAACTCCTGTCTAGCATGCCCCGAAACATAGCGTTCAGCATTTCTTGAGAGAGGTTGCCCTGAAAGGTGCTTCGGTGCATACCGCTCTCCAGCTTCTCGGAGAGAACTCTGTAAGTCCGATATACCAGAGGAAGCTTTCTTGGGATAGCTTGGCTGATCATGATTCCTGTCACCCATACGAGAAGAGTCTTCAAGTGCGTTAGACCTTCTTGAGAACGAATGTCGAGATTGTTCTCCGAGCAAGGGGCGCTTCGACAGCGACCGATCCTCAGCGTCCTCACCATTCACTTTGTTAAAATTCCGTGACCGATTCTGATCTCGGTAGTCTACCTCTAAAGAGCTTTCCGAGGCGCTTGGCCTCCTTGAGAATGAGCGTCGTTCCCCTGCCCTTTCTGAGATATGGTCCGGCGCCCTGCGATATCTATGAACTTTGTCTAGGTCTTGGTTAGAGTTTCTTGATGCATTCTTATCTCTGTATGCTGCGCGTGAGACGCTGTCCTGTGTAGGTGGCTGACTTGGGAACGAGCTTCGGTCACCCCTAGTCTGCGAGAACCGCTCTGCTGGCTGATCTCGAGCCACTCCATGGGAGTCTCTTCTCGGATATCTCGGTTTTTCCTCATGTCTTTCTCTCCCTTCACCTCTCTGCTGAAACCGCCTCTGCTCGGCCAGTGACCTTCCGGCAAACTGTTGCTCGAAAGGGACGGCTCTACTAGGGCCTCTTGCAGTTTCCCTTTGAAACCCGCCGTTCGCATTTAAATTGATCCTGCTATTATATCGTTCCGTGCGCTCTCCAACATCTCTAGCCTTTCGAGTGCCACGCTGTATAGCTCCTGTTAATGAAGCCAGTCTCTTCACAGGCGGTGTGGAGTTTGAAAAGCATTTTGTACCGCGTACTCCTCGCGCAGTGGCGATGAATATCATCCAATGTTTTGCGAGAGCTGTAGACTTGAACGAAGGCGCTGTAGGAATCCCTTTGGAGTATATCAAGGTGTAGTTCCTGCTGTTTTAATAAATTATAAATTACAGCCGGGCGGATATTTTCGCAAATTTTATTGTACTCAAGTTTATACTTTTCCAGGTGGTAGCTTGGCGTGTCATCTGTCGCGTCTAATTAACGGCACTAAGAAAGTTGGATCATCTCATTCGCAGCTTGAACTGCCCTCAAAAGCCGCGGTGTGTTTGTCCCTCAAAAGTGGGAGCTTCACCCTTCCTGAACCGTGCGACAAGTTACCGAAATTGCAGGTGTGTTCTTGCATAGCGGTGAAGTGCATATAAATGTACAGCTGCTAATGTCTCTTTCCTTACGACAGCCGTTCCGTTGTGGTTTGCGCGACTTCATTCTCCCATTCTCAGTGTACATAGCCTTAAGCTTATCAGAATGACCGGAGTGGATTTTTCTATGTGGATGGGCAGGCCGCCGCCTCGAGATGGAGACAGCAACATGCACGAAGCGGAAGAGGGTGAAGAGGGTGAAGAGGGAAGATCCTTGCAAAGCAAGACCGATTTGATTTCTCCACAACCAGAAAATGTTCTCGAAGACTTGAGCACCCCTTCAACATCACGGAGCCAAGCACATAACAAATCAGACGCTCGAACACCTTCGTCTCAGATCAATCCCGTCAACGGTTTCTATATCGACATTCCACATCTGTCAGAGAAGGGAGAATATGAACACTTGCCTGGTTACTTTACCGTTCAAAGAATACTTCGCGAGGTTAAGCCTGGCCAATATCTTGTCAAGCTTAGGAGCGGAGAGACTGATCTGGTAAGCGTGTTCTGAAACAAAAGATGTTTTCCAAGCTTGCTTGCTTGCCTGCCGCCTGCCACTCTGCCAAGTCTTACACACATATTACTTTCACCTTCGACACCTCTATACACCACCTTATCTTAAAGCTGACCCTCGAATAGCTTTCTCGCGTGGAACTCCACAAATTTACCAATTCTTCTGTTGCCTTGAAGCAATTCCTCTCTTCAAGAATGGC
Source organism: Endocarpon pusillum Z07020 (assembly GCF_000464535.1). Classification (NCBI taxonomy): domain Eukaryota; kingdom Fungi; phylum Ascomycota; class Eurotiomycetes; order Verrucariales; family Verrucariaceae; genus Endocarpon; species Endocarpon pusillum. Next base: position 88,266 of record NW_006916613.1, read on the forward strand.
GTCCAGCAGTCGCAGAACTACACGTAGACCTCAAGCCACAGGATTTGTCAACTGGGCCTCTCTCGAACTCTCAGAGTCTGAAGATGTATCGCCTCGCAAATTTGGTCAGAGAGCAAGGCGGCGTGTACCGCAGGAATCCGATGAGTCCGTCGGCTCCGAACGCGAACCACAGTCTTCCGCCAACGAACAAACCTCTGAGTCAGAACGCTCTCAACCCTTGGGCCGCCGCTCACTACGTCTCACCATGAAAAAGGAGAACGGCTTGAGTGGGAATAATGCTAGAGGTGACTCCAGTGCTGATTCGCTCAATTATCAATCGTCTAAAAGAAGAAAAACCCAACCAAAGAACGATATTCGGCAGAGCAAACGAGGTCTACGGTCAATGTCTAAGACGCGGGAGGCTGCTGCCCCCCAAGTTTCATCCGGAGCGCGTCGTTCTGAAAGGACTAGAACTCAGCCTCGTCGAAGCATGCGGGAAAGGCACGAGGATGAGATATCAGCATACTCAGAAGAAGAGATCGGCCCGAAGGTTGTTGCTACGAAGGAGTATTTCGAACGACTGCCGCTTGATGATGAGTTTCGCAATCGTCATAGGGAGCGGTGTGAAACATGCGGCATCGATGGCGATACTTCAGAAAAGGGCCCTTTGGTTTTCTGTCAAGGCTGCTCAAGCTCCTACCACAAAGTTTGCTTAGGAAATCGGGGCACTCGAGAACATCTTGTCACAAAAGTAGGTGAGGGACATTTCGTCCTACAGTGTCGCCGCTGTCTTGGCATGGCGCAACACAAAGATCCAAGTGCGCCTCATCATGGGCTCTGCTCTCTTTGTCGAGAGGCCGGGGCAGCCTCAAGGCCCTTCAGACCCCGCTTGACCACCCGTGAGGAACAGCTGCGTCGCGAAGAACATGGCGGCGTTGACCCGATAACCGAAGTAGACCCGAGTCTGATCAATTCATCCACAAATGTCATGTTCCGTTGCGCGAACTGTCAACAAGCATGGCATCCGCATCATCTCCCTGGGAGAGAACATGCTCAACAAGATGAGGAGGAGGCTGCGCTAGACGAGCAAGGACTTGCCGACCTACGCTTTGATTACTACTCGCGCAGTTGGACCTGCAAAGAGTGCATTGAACACAATTCCCAAATAGACGCTTTGGTAGCTTGGAGACCTGCTGACTTGGAGAAGTACATCCCTGGCTCGACTCTAGACATGATCGAAGAATCCCAGAAGGAGTACTTGATCAAGTGGAAAGGCCAGTCTTACTTTCAGACAACATGGATGCCTGGTGCCTGGGTGTGGGGGGTGGCCGCTTCAGCAATGCGTGTCGCTTTCATGAAAAAGCCAGAAAACCAAATGCCAAAGATGACGACAGAGGATGCTATACCGGAGGACTGGCTGAGAGTTGACATCGTGTTCGATGTAGTCTACACCAGCGTTGTCACGAATCGTACTAAGGAAATCGACTTTGCTCGTGCCAAAGAAGTGGATTCAGCGTACGTCAAGTACAAAGGTCTAGGATATGAAGATGCCATCTGGGAAAAACCTCCAAGCTATGAGGAAAAGGAGCGATGGGCAGACTTCAAGACTGCTTATGAGGACTGGGTGATGAAGGACTATATTCATACACCGGTGCCGAAAACATTGCGAAGACATCTTCAGCTTGTGAGGACTAAAGACTTCGAATCCGACCTACTGAAGGAGACCCAACCAACAACGGTGACGGGCGGCCAGCTGATGGACTATCAAGTCGAAGGCATGAATTGGCTTTACTATCAGTGGTACAAGAGTCAGAACTGCATCCTGGCTGACGAGATGGGTCTCGGCAAAACCATTCAGATCATTGCATACTTTGCCCTGATGGTGCAAGACCACAAGTGCTGGCCTTTTCTCGTCGTTGTTCCTAATTCGACATGTCCAAACTGGCGACGTGAGATCAAAAAGTGGGCACCATCTCTTCGTGCTGTGACATACTTCGGCAGCTCTGTTGCTCGGAAGCTTGCTCAGGATTATGAACTGTTTCCGAAGGACGAGGAAGAAAAGGAGCGCAAAAAGCTAACAGCCCACGACAGAAGCCAGCCCAAGGACTTGCGGGCACATATCGTGATTGCTTCATATGAATCCGTGGTGGAGGAGAAGGCTCGCCAGAACTTGCAGAAGGTCGCTTGGGCTGGTCTCATTGTGGATGAAGGACAGCGCTTGAAAAACGAGAAAAACCTTCTCTATGATAACCTCTCGAAGATGAAATTCCCCTTTAAAGTCCTGCTTACTGGTACGCCGCTGCAGAACAACGCGAGAGAGCTTTTTAACCTCCTGCAATTTCTTGACCCGAAGATCAACGCAGCTGCAATGGATGCGAAGTATGAGACATTGACAAAGGAAAATGTGCCAGAGCTGCACGAGTTGATCCGTCCCTTCTTCCTTCGCCGAACTAAAGCCCAGGTTCTCACGTTCTTGCCGCCTATGGCGCAGATAATTTTGCCTGTCACAATGTCGGTGGTACAAAAGAAGCTCTACAAGTCTATTTTGGCAAAGAATCCTCAGCTCATGAAGTCGATTTTCAGCCGGGATGGGAATATTGCGCAGAAAGAGCGTGTCAACCTTAACAATATCCTTATGCAGCTTCGAAAGACTCTGTGTCATCCGTTTGTATACAATCGGAAGATTGAGGAGAGGAGCTACGAACTAGCCGTCTCTCATCGTAACTTGGTTGAAGCGTCATCGAAGCTACAACTCTTAGAGTTGATGCTCCCGAAACTACAAGAGCGTGGTCACAGAGTACTCATATTCAGTCAATTCCTAGACAACCTCGATATCGTGGAAGACTTTTTGGATGGGCTTGGGCTGCAGCATCGCCGACTAGATGGCAGCATAAATTCCCTCGAGAAGCAGAAACGAATTGATGACTTCAATGCTCCAGACTCGCCCTACTTTGCCTTTTTACTCTCTACGCGTTCTGGTGGGGTTGGCATCAACCTGGCTTCTGCCGATACTGTTATCATCATGGATCCAGATTTCAACCCTCACCAGGATATTCAAGCACTTTCCCGCGCGCATCGAATTGGTCAGAAGAACAAAGTGCTGGTTTTCCAGATTATGACCCGTGGTAGCGCAGAGGAGAAGATTATGCAAATAGGCAAGAAAAAGATGGTTCTCGACCACGTCTTGATCCAGCAAATGGACCAGGAGGATGATGCCGGCATGGACCTCGAGTCTATCCTTAGACATGGAGCCGCAGCACTGTTCGATGACGACAACACCGGAGATATAGTCTATGATTCTGCTTCAGTGGACAAACTCTTGGATCGGTCTCAAATAGAGAGTACGAACGTCGGCGATGATAAATCCGCAGAATCACAATTCAGTTTCGCCAGGGTATGGGCAAATGACAAAGCCGCCTTAGAGGACAATTTGGGTGAATCGGAAGCTGCAACGCCTGCAGATACCACGGTATGGGACAAGATTCTCAAAGAACGTGAGAGGATGTATGCCGAAGAGGCTGCTGCACGAGCCGAGACATTTGGACGGGGGAAGCGTAAGCGAAATGTGAGTGTTTGTGAGAAATTCCCAATTTATATAGTTGACAAGCACAGGCCGTGGACTACCAAGCGCAAGAGACTCTGGACACAGAGCTCAACACGTCACCCTTCAAGGCTCGAAATGACGGCAGCGACACGGACTTCCAGGCCAATGGCGCTGAGAGCGATGCTGGTAACGATAGCACTCCGGCCGAGGAGACAGATGTTCCAAGTAAGGAGGGGACTGGCCCCATGAAAGCTGCACCGAAGCAACCGAAGATCAAAGGTGAAAACCCGTCCGTGAGGCCTCAGCCGAAGTCTGTCTAACAGTAACCAGCGCGACCTTTTAGGCGCGTCAAGATACCCACAGGTAACCCGCCTTATGTCGATGCCGAAGGCGCCGCCAATTACATCCCCGTCGGCGGACTTCCCCCTAATCACCTCTGCATTGCATGTGGAGATCTACACCCGATGGGCTGGTGCAGGTTGAAGCTTGCTGGTGTAGAGCACTGTGGACTGTGTGGTATTGCTCACCTCGGACACGGCAGAACCTGTCCTCATCTCAACTCCGAAATACAAGTTGCGACATTGCTCGGCACGCTCAAAGAGAGTACCGAATCTCATGAACTGAAGGACAAAGCAACGAAATACCTACGCATGATTCGAGGCGATTTAGTGCAACGGAAAAGATTCCAAGAGAGAAAGGATCAGAGGCAGATCAAACCAGCACCGACAGGCTATCAGCCACGTATGGATCCAACAATGATCGACGGTAATACTGATGTGGCTCCCCAGGATCGTGCAGCTGTCAATGGAGTGAGGGATCCAGCAGAGGCGTGGAGGAATGCCTCTGCCTGGTCGCAGGCACTTGGACTATTTCCTCCTCTGCGACCTGACCACCAGTTTCAGCAGTGAATCGGTTCTCTTGATACCTGGCGCGCTGTCTCTCTCTCGGATGTGCTCCAGTTACATAGACTTGATATTCAATGATACCCGTGGCATAGCAGTGTGAAACAGTGTCAAACCCCTTCTTCATACTGCTTCCAACACTTTCGAAAACATGAAATGTGCGCAGCAAGTCGTGAGGGAAGCTCATAATCTGTTTCTGTTTTGAGTAATGTGACAAGCAGACAAGAAAACGCTTGGCACATCCAATCCGGCGAAAGTGGTGCGTGCACCTTGTCTGTTCCTTTGGTCACATTCCTGGCTGCTTGTTCCATATATCACCATGGCATTTTGTGTTGACTTAATACACGCTCCCGTCTTTGCTGAAAGCAAATGGCAGCTGACGCTTTCGGACTGTTGGAATGGTAAAGTCTTTGTCTGCAAGATACTAACGTTCTACCCAAGCTCCTTTCTCTCAGGTCTAACCCTCGCTATAACCTTCAATGGTTCCGAGCCACATCGTACAAACATGCCAACTAACATAAACTGCTGACTATTTATTGCATACCATCCTCTCATCGTCTTTCACTCTACCAATATCTTCAGTGAAAATCCATGCGAGGCAGCCGCTAACATTGCGTTCACAATCATAGGTACTCAAGGCGGTTTCTACACGTTGTCTCAATACCTTGCATTTGCTTGATACGCAACTAGCCCCCCTTCATGCTAACAATGAACGGAGCCGCCGGAATATCATCCGAAGAATAGCCTGAGCATTTAATGGAAGAGAAATTCAAGGGTTTGATGGTAGGGGAGCCAAGTACTTTGGCGGAAGAGCAATCGAAGGATTCGGCGGTAGACGAGTCCAAGAATTCAAGCAAAGAGAAGTCCAAGAATTTAAGCAAAGAGAAGTCCAAGGACTCAACAGAAGAGCAGCCCGATGACTCAGCGGATAACTCAGACTCCCCAATTGGCTCTCATTCAACGACGCCAAACTCTACATCCACCTATGAATATTCGCACGAACCCTTTCTCTCTTTCCAGCACAAAATCGTTGAGTTGGCAGGCCAGATGGGCGCTAGTAACATTTCAGATGTTATGCGTTTGAAGGGCGGCAGCTCCAATCGTGTGATTTCAGCTACCATTTGCTGTGCAAACGAATCAGCACCACAAATCAGAGGGGTTTTTCGTATCCCACGCTTTACGATATGGCCCGATGATGAGAAAGCGGTCACAGAGCCTTACGAGCTTGATAGACGCATTTATGAACAGCTTGCATTGTGGTCTCTCCTTGCCGCACATGGAGTTCCTGCTCCCAGGATCTTGGCTTTCGATGCTACAGCTGCTAATGCAATTCACTCTCCGTACACATTCCAGGAGCTTGCCAATGGCACTCGACTTGATGAGGTATACGAAAAGATGTCTCTTGATGGGAAACTCAGTATAGTCGACGAACTTGTCCGCTTGCTCGATCATTGCGAATCAATCAAATTCTCCGAGGCGGGCAGGATCGACTGTGTCAAGGGCCCAAATGATCAACAAACTATACTACCTAACAGAGTTGGATTATTTGGCCATCAACGCTCTGGCGAGACAGCTACAGCGGCTGAGATCATCGGCTTTGGTACAGGCGGTGAGCCTAGAGTTCCCACACGACCTGTTCGAGATTTACGTGACTTGTTGAAGACGCAGCTTGATGCTTGGATCACGTACGAAATCGAAAGCGCTCCAGTTCCGAAGAATCGCTTCACCTGGAACCTGTTCAGACGCCTGCAGGATGTTATGCAGGAAATGGAGGCGCTGGGGTTTTTCGAGGCTGATCTGCCCTTTGAGAAAGGAATGAAGGAACCTCGGAACATCTTATATCATTGGGATTTAGAACCAAGGAACATCCTTATTACCCCGGGCTTTGAAACCGGGGTAATAAAGGACGTTCAAAGATGGAGAATAAGCGCGGTCCTCGACTGGGATGACTCCCTGATTCTACCACCCATTCTAAGCCGAAAGCCGCCTATCTGGCTTTGGGACTTCAGCGATCTTGACGCAGAAATCAATAGTTTCGTTCCAAAAGATTATGATGGAGATGTGGATCTTTTGCCTGCTGATCGATATGGTGAGAATAGCGGAAGACTATCGGAAGACGACCGCCGTATCAAAACGTATTTCGAGGCAAACTTCGTGCGAGCGTTGTCCCTTAAGAACCCCCATCTTGACATGGCTGTTTACCATGATGAAGCATATGGACGCGGTCAGTGGTTGCGCCGGCTAGCACGGTTTGCTCTCGACGGGTTCGAAGACAACCGCGACGCACAGCGGTTTGATAGATTTGTCGAAGATTGGAATCGGGCTCGGCCGACCTTCCAGACCAGCGGGATATGAAATCCGTCACTCCTTGGTTTCAGGTGCTCAGATCGATTGCGTTTCGGATACCTTGATCAGGGTGGAAAGGAAGACGGAACCGGTGACACTACGAATGCTGGAAGATCAATGTCTTACTCAAAAGAATCGACAGATTAGTTGGTAGGCTTCAGTCGCATCAGACGAAATCTGGACATACTTTGGGCTCACGATCCACTCTACATTGCAGCCACGATTCTCTTTTGCCGAGAGCTTATCCTAAGTACTCTTTCACTTTTGAAGGGCTCTAGGTCATGCTGCTCGACTAGCCTGTTAATTTTCCGATTACGTTCTCTCCTACGGCAAATTTCAGGTGGTGAAGAGAAGTTATTAGAAAACTAATTACCTAAAGAGGATTTAGCTGTATATGTACAGCTAAATATATATAATCTACTAGTGTATAGATAGGCTGCTATATGGTCCGAGCCGGTCTGACCCCTTAAGGATATCATTGTTGATAGGTATTAGACGTCGATGTGTATTACATGTTCCGCATAACAGCTATCTTTCGATGTACATAGGAGGGTCAGTTTTTGTCCAGCGAGGCTTCGAGTCTATAACAGTAGTGCATTTATTTTTACCGAATACGGGTCTTGTTAAGACAATGAATGCATTGAACCCGAATCTGGGGCTGCAATATCTTATGCTCATCAGAGTCTAATAGAAGACCAGACCAGGTCGAGGAATGCTTTTTTTGTTGAATACGATATATCGAGACTTCTTCGACCTTTGGTGAAACTCCTGGAATATAAGCCTCCACTTCGTTTAGATCTTGTGGGGGACTTCTTGGATCTGACTTTACATCTATCAGACATTGGGTCCCAGTTTTCGCCGTAGGGGGATTGAGGGCCTTTGCAAGTGTCTTCACTCGGAAGTGAGATCTTTTGGCGAGATGTGATTTATCGCACTCTGAGAGTTGAATTTGGACCTTTAAGATCGCCTCCATACTTTCTTTCTCAAACTTCTTATTGATGGCATAGTGCGAGTGAGGCTTGATGTGAATTAATTGTTGCCACGTCCGGTTCTGGAAAAGGTTTTCGCCGCATTTCACACCAGCAAGCCGGTATGCAACTCCTAAAAGACGATCCTGTTCCATGGCCCACTTTTTGCCCTAAGCGCTGAGAAAACATTGCGGATGCTTGCATAGATCAAGAAGTGCAATAGCCGTCCCTGATTTTGCGGATCTTCTGCTTCAGGAAACTCTCGTTCTAGGTAAAGGGTGATTCCTTCGTAGCTTCCCAAGAGATCCAGGGATCCGGGTCTGACTACCTAATCAACCCTAATTTGAACAGGAGAGCCATAAAGTACCTCCACAGGTGCAAGGATATTTTGTCGAACTATCGCAAGATGATTCTCGAGGCAAGCTAAAATCTCGGATGGATAGTCGCGTATCGGGTCGATCATATATTCTCGTCGGGCTGTATGATCTATCATCACTGAGCCCTCGTTGAAACCATAGGCAAGGATTAAGGCAGTGCACGGACTTGTCTCATCCGCAGTGATACCATCATGGACTCTCTCAGTCACAAAAGAAGGATTGTGTAGGTGATGTACTATTCTGGAAGTTCCTAAATTTCCTGATGCTGGTACTAGCTCCTCTTTTCGCCTATCCATACCACGATTACGCCAAAGGTCGACTTCTTCATTACGAAAGCGCTGGAAATCTTGATCATAATCGAAGTCGCCTCTTTTTGCTTGAAGAAGTCAGCTGTGAAACGCATCTCAAACAGGAAAGCTTACATTGCAGTTCTAGGTCGCTGATGAACGGACGAAGTTGATGATGGAATGGAGTTGGCTTGTGCTTAAATATCTGACTGGCTCCTCTAGAAACAATCCGCCAAAAAGCCGTTGCGTTTGAGCACCCATCGGGAGTTGTTAGGAACTAAGGCACAGAAGCGCAACGGCAATAGAGCAAGTCAAGGTGTGGTCAATGCAGTTAGACAAACCAAGCGTGGAAGGGAAAAAGAGATAGGTATAAGTGATGCCCTAACCGTGTGCCAGATCAATCTAGGCATGGATACCCTATGTAAATGAATGAAAACCAACAAGAAAATGCTTGTGGTGACGAGGAAATAGGGACACAAGCAGTAAAGCTGCTACCGTATATTATGACATCACTTTATTACGACGTTCTCAAAGAGCAAAGTCAAAACGCTTTATATGTAACAAAGTAATATCAAATTTTGATAGATGAAACAGCTGATATGAGGCCGGTTGGTGTAGTTAGTTATCACGTATCCTTAACACGGATAAGGTCCTGGGTGCAAACCCCAGACTGGTCAGATTTTTGAATAAAGCAATTCAATATCAAGATTAATAAGTCTGGGGTTAAACTCCTCGCTGTTTGCAAGAGTTTTTATATTTAATATATTTATGTACCTTCTTTGCTGCAATTCTTGGCGGAAGTCGAAAAGCAATCTTTATTAAGTGATACCTTACTATTAAGAATAGCGTTCCTGTGAGTTTAAATGAGTTAAAGTATACTTTAGCGGATAATTTTATTGCAGCCTTAGTGATAAGAACATTAAAATATTTTGAGTACAATTATATTATTTAATATCTCTGCACAAAATAATAAGATTTCTCAAAATTTTAAGATATAAGAATAATCTATTAAGGGCTATCAAATGATATTATTTTTATCTTTATATTTAATAATTAGGGTAATACAAGCATAATAGCATTTAAGTATTAATAAGATTTGATGATCTTACTGCCAAGGCTGCAGTAGAATTATAACACTAATTATCTACACTGCCAAGCTCATGTAATTGGCTGCTAAAATAATAAGCTAAAAATGCGGCCTACAGGAATCACTATTATAATTAGTGTAAAGTCAAATATCCCTGCCTTTTTGAGTTTAGTTAGCATATAAGCAATTTTTTAGGGCGCCAAGGCTGCAGAACTATTGCCAAGCTGCACCATATCAAACTGGGTGCTGCGCCGGTACCAGGCAGAAGTATTCATAATACGGAGTTGGTAATTTCGGGCCCCAACAGCTCTCAAACGAAGCCACTGATGCTTAAAGTGGTAAGGGATATCCATCATGGTGATATAGATGGCTCATAACAAGAGAAGCCTCTCGCAGAGGGTGCGGCGATTTTGTGAAAACTAGCTGCTGTTAGCACTAAGTTAGTTAGGCTTAACAGGGTCATGCAGTCAAAGTCTCAATATACGCTAAGCGAGAGCGTTACTGGCGTACTCTAGTACGTAGCTAGCCGGTAGATGGTGACCCAAGATTGCCTGTAACGTCATCAAGACCAGGCCGGTCTAGATACTCTTGAACTTTTGTGTCTTAAATGTTGGTCCATCAAGTGATTTAGAATTTATGATATACGTTTAACTAAGGCAGTGCCAGCACATTAGATATGCTACTGGACTAAACCCTACATAATCAGTCTAGGGGCAGAATCTCAGGGGTGCCAACTTCATCGCCCGGTTTTGTGGGGCGGTGCTCGGCCTGAAAGACGAAGAATTCGGAACAAGACATTCAGTCTTTGCCCAACTTGAATGTCAGCCTCGTGCTTAGACAGTGCAGTATCAGGGTCCTCCAGCTTCCAGCACAGGCCGCCTGCAAGGCTGAAATCTCTTCAGGCACTTCCATACTTTATTTATGTGAAAGCCACACATTGCCCACTTGCTAGTGGTGGGATTAGCACAGCACATCTACATATAATGACGCTGGCAGCAGACGCTGTCAATAGCAAGTAGCAGCGATACGAGTCTAAACGTCGCCAGCTACTCACATGGACACGACAACAACTTCATCTCTCGTCAGTCGCCGTGAGGGCCGGACGACGCGGAGAAGTAGCCAGAGAGTTGAGGATGTGGAGCGCGTTTGTGAGCCTGACGACCAAGCGATCCCGGCCCTGTGCTTGTGTTGACTATCAATGTCTATGCAGATGTTGGGAGGAACAATCAGGCATCAGCCAAGACGTCGAACCTGCGCAAGATCGTCTGTTCTCTTATTCGATTTGATCTGTGGACATTGGATACGCTAAGAAGTGCATTTTTCAAGACGCATCCTCAAATTATCAATCGAGGCGTATACGAGCGATTTGAAGAGCTTTTGGACGCTGAACTAGTCGCTCTGCATGAGTGGGAAGACCTCTATGAGTTTGGATTCGAGGTCCAACTCCAAGGCTATTTAGGTAGACTCTCCGTGCAGCAGCTTCTTGAGTATGTGCGGGACTTACGTACCAGCACGTACTATGCTCAACTAATGCATTTGCGGCTGGTAATGGCGGACATGGTGAGGACTGAATTCCAATATGCCGAGAAAACATCTGACCGGACAATTCTTCAACACATGGACTGGTGTAAGACACATCAAGAGTACCTTGCTCAGCTCGTAGCGGGCATCTGTGTCAACTCTCAGAACCTCAGAGCGATTGAGAGAGAAGCCAGCTTTCTGCGGGACCATGTTAAGCATGCAGTCGAAAGTGGGGACCTTGATGACACTACCCTTATGCAGCTGAGGCGGAAGTTTGAGGCGCTGCAAGAGCTCTACCCTGATGTTTGTGTTTCTATATCCGGAGACCGGAGAGATATACTAACGTATAAACATGTCTTGTGGTGGTAAGTGAGCTAGAAGGCTAAGCTTAATCTCCAGCTATTACTTACAACTATAGGGACCCAGATGCTGAAGAACGACGGCTCTCAGAGCGCGACCAACCCCCAAGGACGCTGTCGAAGCATACACTAGCGCAAGAAACGTCAGCCCGACATTATCCTTCCTTGTTCCCACAATCTCCCTCCTCTCCTGCATCCCAGCAGCACTGGCTTGGTCTCATGCTTCACGTCAGGCCGGAACTGCGAAAGATGCCGAGTTCTACCAGCTGGTCTCCAGCTCCGCTATGCAACTGCTTGGAGTGGTAACGCTGATATGGCCGACAGTATTCCATGCTCGTCTGGGTCGGCTTTCGTGGGTTTTGACTTGGATCCTTGCGGGCACAAGCGCTTGCTTTACCATGCTCGCAGTGCCGCTGTACCTGCTTCTGCCAATTTCTTGGAGTGCATTGCTGTCGTTTGGTGGGAGCATCGCTCTTGCTTTGGTGCTATTGCAGCTTATACATACGATTTAGGTGAGGCTGGGTGGCAGTGGACAAGGATTGTGTTGACAAAATCCAGAGTTGAATTTGGAGCAACATACCATATGGTGGGCCATCTGCATCGAGTACAACAAATGATCGACCGGAGGACCATGTAGAACCTGATGCCATGCATTTATGAAGGATGTTGCATATAAGCATACCGCAATTGAATCAATACTACGGTATCGGCCAGAAGTAATGCTAGTGCTTCTGTTCCAGAACGGACTCTTAACGAGACAGCTAAAATTTGACCGGGTAGCGGCACTGGTGTGGCCAATATCTGTGGCTATCGACCAGAGAAGCTTCTAGGCATCCAAGTGGCGCTGTATGATAACTAGCTGTTACTAGAACCATGCTAACAGTATTTATGCCCCTTACCATACCACTAAGTTAAGTAGTAGGCAAATGGTCTGTGCGTGCAGCTTCTCTTCTCCGCGTTCCTGAATTGATCGCGTCTCCCCAAATATTTGTAGTGTTGTCGTATTGTAATTTGGCAATCGAAATTTACATCTTCAACCATGGACTGCCTCGCACCTGGCAGGCTTTAGCTTAGTGATTAAGTCAGGTCTGTTTGTCCCAATGTGTGAATAGTACCTCTTCAATCCGGCGACAACAAGCCGAGTCCGAAGCCCTCCTCCCCCTTTACCTATCCAGCTCCCCCTCTTCTACACGCCTTTCAACGCAAGCACATCAACCATGACGGCCACCAACCCGACCACCCTCCACAACGCCCCTTTAGTCCTCGACAACGGCTCCGGCACCATCCGCGCCGGCTTCGCAGGTTCAGACCTCCCCACAACCACCTTCCCCTCTTACGTCGGACGACCCAAACACCCGCGCGTCCTCGCCGGCGCCCTCGAAGGCGACACCTTCATCGGCAGTCGCGCGCAAAAGAACCGAGGCCTCCTCAAGCTGAAATGGCCCTTAGAACACGGCATCGTGACAGACTGGGACGATATGGAGCGGATCTGGCGGCACGTCTACGAGAACGAATTAAAGACCATGAGCGAGGAACACCCGGTCCTATTGACCGAGGCACCGTTGAATCCGATTCAGAACCGAGAAATCGCAGCGCAAGTCCTCTTCGAGACCTTCAACGTGCCGGCCCTCTACATCGCGGTGCAGGCCACCCTCTCCCTCTACGCCGCCGGGCGCACCACCGGCGTCGTCCTCGACGTCGGTGACGGCGTCTCCCACGCCGTGCCCGTCTACGAGGGCTTCGCCATCAACTCGGCCATCCGCCGCGTCGACGTCGCCGGTCGCGACGTGACCGAGTACCTACAGACCCTGCTCCGCAAAGCAGGCTGGGTCTTCCACACCTCGGCCGAGAAGGAGATCGTGCGCCAGATGAAGGAGACGGTCGGCTATCTCGCGCTCGACCCGCGGAAGGAGGAGAAGGAATGGGCGCGCGGCGTCTACCCGGGCGCAGAGGAGGAACGAACCTCCAAGATCGTCGAGTACGCGCTCCCGGACGGCCAGAAGGTCAAGATCGGCGCCGAGCGCTTCCGCGCCCCGGAGATCCTGTTCGATCCCGCCTTGATCGGCCTGGAGTACAGCGGCGTGCATCAGATGGTCGTGGATGCCATCCAGCGCACGGATATGGATCTCCGCAAGAATCTGTACGCCAACGTCATCTTGAGCGGCGGCGCGACCTTGACCAAGGGCTTCGGAGAGAGGCTGTTGGGCGAGGTCAAGAAGTTGGCCATGAGGGATACGAGGATCAAGATCTACGCGCCGCCGGAGAGGAAGTACAGTACTTGGATTGGAGGAAGTATTTTGGCCGGGTTGAGTACGTTTAGGAAGGTGAGTCTTCTTTTTTTATATATAAAAAAACCCCCCTTTTCCTTTCCTTCCAGGCTCAGCTGCTACTACTACGCTGTGTGCGCTGCTTCGTGGCGCTAGGCGGGCGGAAAGCGCGAATTAGTTGTGCTGACGATTCCGGGGTGATATGCAGATGTGGATCAGCATCGACGACTGGCACGAAGATCCGGATATCATCAACATCAAATTCGGCTGAAAGAAAGATAAGAAAAAAACAATCGATAAGAACATGGTCTGTGATTTTGGTCCCGCTTCGGTATGTATTTTGCGCTCTACTTAAAGAAACTGTATGGAAAAAGGTACATAGGCGCACAGCATTTCGTATGGGAGGTGGCGCAGCAAACGGCATACGCATACGCATACGCATACGCGAGGAAGCGGAGAAGATCACACCATCGAAGCAAACTCAATGGAGGGCGGGAGCAAGGGAAGATTTTTCTTGCACGGCAATCTTGTTTTGTTGGGGTGAGGGAACCCACCCGGCTCCAAGGGCTATAGTATGTGATGGGAAGCTAGGTCAGTCCTCGTTGGCAGCGGCAGTTGCAGTTGTGGTGCAAAAAGTCGGACTTCTTCCATGGAACGCACCTGCAGTGGGAAATTACCAGGAACGTGGTGGAGGACGGAGGCGAGTGAGCCCTGTGTGAGCCCTGTCAAAGTGGGAAAAGCGTATTGTTCGCTTGCTTGCTTGCTTACTTAATTACTATACGAGATACTCATACCCAGAACCAGAATTAGATTCAGAATAGCACCGCTTTGATGAGCGCGAGGCATGCCATGGCAATCCGATTACTCGTATTAGCCTCGTCTGGAGTTAGATGAATGGAGTCAACCCTTGAGCCCGCAGTGTAGGAAATACTAGTACTCCTAGTAGTACCCAAACAATCGAGGTTGAAGTGATATCGGGGTCTTGGCATTGGGACTGTGGCAGGTTGATTTCTAGGGGGGACGGTGAGGGTCTAGAAGGTCGTTCTGAGTGGATATGTGCATGGTCTATGTCTATCTATCCGATATCTGTCGGCTTGCGGGTTTGGGAAGTTGAAGGTGGGATTGAGGTGCGGAAGGGATGGTAGGAAGTATGTTAGGGATGGTCAAGAGAAGATCTTGACGGCGGTTAAGGGATTTGACATTTGCTTGCCTCCTTGTCATAGCCTCCAGCCTGACTAGTTGAGCGAGGTCAGGGATCCTGGTAGAATTCAAGTGAGAATAGGAGCAGGGCATTTGCCGCTGTAATGCTGACGAGTTGAGGATCGATAGGATGGTAACGCACGCGTATTAGGCAATAGAGTTTCGAACCTGTATGTTCGCTATGCTTTGGGATTGGCATAGAGGTGACCTTTTGCATATGCCGTTCTCTCCTGGCTTTTTGTTGACGAGCAAGAAAGTACGCTAGAGCCAGAAGACAGAACCAAGAGGGTCGTGCTACAACATAAAAAGGCGAAATGGAAGAGAGGACAATGTGGCGCGAAAAGAGCATCTTGAAAGGTCTCGGAGAGAGCCAGGCCCCGTTCATCCTCAGGAAGCGAATATCTGCACAAATTCTAGCATGGAGATTTCCGACACAGCTGATAGAGAAGAGTTTTGTGGTGTAGAAGGCATTTCGACACCGAATCTCCTAATGGTATGAGGGACAGGAGATCTTGGAAACAGCCACCCTCTATCATATCAGCTAGTACATCATCTGGTTAGAGACTGAGTACGGTCCGCCTTCCACAAATTCGCGATTTGAATCATAACATCATGCGGTGCAACAAAATTGAAAGAGAACATTCGATTGCATCAGATATCCAACATGACAGGTCTTGGCAACGGCCACGTCGGTTACTTTAACCTGCTGTTGCATTTGCATACAGAATTGGTGGTGTGCGGCCTTATGTGGGTCGGGGTCCAGGGGAACAATAAAACGCAATAGTTCTTACCGTGAGGAAGAAACATCAACCACGCAGATTGAATATGTGGTACGTGTACCGCTTCGATATCGGAGGAATGGGTCGACCGAGTCAGAGATGTACTGTGCTATTCCTCTTTCCTTGTCGGTTCCGAAATCGGTCGTTGAAGCATTTAATCATAGCTCAATCCTGGTCGTTCTTCGTTTTGGACTGGCCATTGCGCCGAGTAGCACAGTGTTCCCTTTTCGTTCGATTGATCTTCCAGATGTAGTCACAATGCATTTTTGGCGCTGCTGTGTCACAATCGACATTCGTTGATAGGGGCCGCAGGGCACGGGTCCCTGGATGCAGCTATCAAGCAATGCAGGGTAGCTCGATTCTGCACCCCACAACCGTTGGCTTTCAAGTTTGACGAGAGTATCAGGTTGTCACTGAACAATTTCCCCATGGGGAGCTGCATGAACGTTTCTCCAGAGCCAAGACTTGACCCCTTTGGTGTTTGTTAGTGTGTCTTTGGTTCTGCCGATGTTGTACCAGATCATGTTCCTGGCCTCTAGGCGTCGAGCCGTTCCCTTTGAGAGCTGGAAGAGCTAGGTAGACTTGAGCAGCAGCGGATTGTATGAGCCGGAGCTATGTTCCCATACAAGGCACCCCTTCGATATGGCTGTTGTGCTACCCAGTAGCGCGGCTTGAATTGGTGGGCGTGCAACAGGTTAAATAGCAACCCCTACCTCCCTTGCATTACTACTGTCTCCAGACCTGCAAAGTAGTTGATCCATTTCATCACTCAAGCATCACTCAAGCATCCAGCAGCCGAATTCGAACTTTATGGTCAGCAAGCACCCTTGACTTAGCTACTCCGGTAGGCACAAGACAGCCATCAGCCAAATGCTGAGGGCCAGTTCGCTCCCTCGACGTTATCTAGTCCCATCATGAATAAAACTACTCAACGTTCATTGCAGGGAAGTTTTCTTGCACAGGCAGAAGGTCGATTGCATGAAAGACGGCCGTTGTCGTGAAGAGTAATTTTGACAGAGATGAGACTTCCTACTGGATAATTTTCGGAACCGAATTCCGCAAACGGTCGCTTAGTGCATATTGCTGTAGCGCCCTAGCCCAGAGGAGCGGCGTATGTTATGGAGGACAGAGAAATGAAACCTCATAAAGTCTTTCCTTGCTGAGCGCGACTGTCTTACCGTGTTGTGCTCAAGAGCGATTTCGAGAGGCCCGTATGGGATGATAAGATGATAATCCGTCGGTTCGTTATTGATGGTTCAACGTAGGCCCACTCTGGACATGTAGATCGGGAATGGAGCTTGGTTGATCCGGGGTCCGTTACGCGGTAGACTGTTGCACTTCGGTGGGCCTCTTGTGGGGAAATGCAGCTAAGCTGCACGATGGTCAGATCGAACAAGGCTACTCAAGTACTCCGGCCGTTAGAGCAGAGAGGATGGAGTCGCCGGGATGCGGTTTATGGACCAGGTACGGTGGATTGCTTGCACCAGCGCTTCACTGGAAAGCATACCTAGGTCGGCTCCTAAGGCCGGAGGGGCAGAAAGGTGCTGTTCTCATGCGCTGTGATGTGATGATTTATTTGAGAGATTTTTGCTCTCGATTTCTCCTGGAGAGGTCCGGATCGTACTTGGCCCAGGTGTACGAGTAGTGTCCCAGTTTTGAAGCGGCTGTATTGGTATTTACACGCATGGCGCCGAGGGGCATGATGACTTCTCCAGGAATGGGATTCTGATTACCCCCATAAAACTGGTAGCTGACCGCTTGGATCAACACGTGGCATGCATCTTGATTATATTATCACCTCTGGGCGTAGTTGGCCGTCATGGCAATGAAGGTGGATGAGTATTGGATGAAATAGGTGATTAAAATTGGTCAGAGTTGGTCAAAAGTGGTTTCTGTTACTCGATAGTTAGGTTGTCAGTGGGTGAAATTACGGCATAGTGTCTTGGGGTCTTTCCCCAAGCACCACAAGGATCTTAGGGGTGTCATTTGACATGCGCTCGGCTCCCTACTGGTCGGTACTACGTACCGCTGTGGTAATAGCAGCTACTGGCGCCATGATCATCAGTCAATCGGACAGATCAAGGACATACCACGGAAGTAGAGGAGATTTTGCAGAGTTTTCCGTGGGTAGTACTAGTAGTCGTATTCAATTCAGGGCTTACCTCGGTACTACTTGGTCTTCAGTGCAGCCGAAGCTGCCACCCTGAGCTTTCCATGCATTTCCCTCATGGAAAGGAGATGAGTGGTATGACGCCACGACAGCCAAATATTCGGTGATTGAATTTTGCCATGTCGCTAAGTTAGTGATGCTCTCAAGCTGTAACCTACTATGGTGGCACTACGTAGCACTACTAATCTGCAGGTCAGAGATGCGGTGCTACTACGCGAATTATCTGCTCACCGCCAAGGTGCGGCTAACATGGGCTTAATGTTCCTCCATTGCTGTTACTTTTTTTGACGCTGCTTGTTTTGGGTTCCGAACCCAGTGCTCAGCTGTCGTCTGAATTTGGATGCTGCGTGACCATGCAATTTTGTCCGCGCTTTCCATTTAACTGCAAAGCGCAATATGTCAAATCAGAACGCCTCTGGAAGCCTGCCCCGGTCACCTGTAATCACCATGCGTCCTCTGTACGGTACCGTATCTGGCCTCTGCCCTTCCCCCTCCTGGAGTACATATAGGCAGGCGCGGCTGCCTTCCATCACGATTCCTGCGTTTATTCCGGCAAAATTCTAAAGTGCATCTCGTCATTCATCAAACTCAGTTGTCCCGTGTGGCTGCACACGTATCACATCACAATCATCACATCATCCTCACCGAGGTCCAACATACACTACCAAGCAATCAGACAATGCCTTCCTCATCGGCGATATACAAACTCGTTGAGCCGCATCCACATGCGACTACCCCATACATTCACACTGCGCGGGGTGGTGCTGGCAATGTAGCCAGCGCAACATCGACTACCGACGGCTCCAACGCTACCGGCCCTGCCTCCCGTCATCCCTCACTATCCACCCCAAGGAGGACAGTCTTCACTTCAGGGCGAGGAGGCGCAGGCAACCTACATACACAATCCGAACGAGCCATCTTTTCTTTCGACGAGGAACTTGAGAGGGAAATGAGACAGACACAGGACCTGGCGCCAGTGTGCTACGTTGGCAGGGGAGGAGCGGGGAACAAATTCTATGTGGATCAAGCCATTCAAAGAGTCGAAGCTGCAGACTCGGACTCGGCAGTGAGCACCAGCAGCAGCGAGTGCGATACAGCTCCAGATACTCTAAATCGCAAGCTGAAGAAGGGATGGGGCAAGGTGGTAGGCTTTGGCCACTGGTGACCACATCGGGCAGCCTCTGACCGCTTCACTCAGATTGCACTATTCTAAGCCTGCATCATTTGTGCACCTTCTAATCATCGTCTGCAGAGAGAGCCTCAGATCGAAGAGCATGGCGCTATGGAAGACAGAAAATTGGTGTTTGGAATACCCTACTTCACGAATCTTCCTTGGGTTCATCGATGGCGTTGATCACCAGCTGGGGGCGTCAATATTGATAGCATTTTCGTAAGCGCTGGTACTGCCGAGATGGTGGTCACTGTGTATCAATATGGTATCGGGGATTTGAGCTCGGCTTACTATCATGGGTTTGGTGTATCCTCAACATTGCTGATTTCAGTTATGATTCATTGTATGCATAGCGCGGGTGAATGGAGCTTCCATTGCAGTCATCACTTATCAGGTTGAAATATCATTGCATTCTCCACGTGTATAATCTGTGTATTTTTGGTGTATTCTTAATGAAATTTTGTGTAAAACTTTATACTGTATTTTATATCGAAATAGCTGTGGCTTCTGCGCAGAATTCTGTGCGATATAGCTGCGAGTTCTGTTGATTTTTAGGTAAAATTACAAATTACTAGATAATAGACGTCATTTTAGCCTAAATATGTATAGCTCGCTTATTTTGTAGGGCGGAATGACAATCAGGCCGCAATTTTGAATCTTGACCTCAGACGTGCTGGCGCACATGGACTTAGTCATCGTCCAAGTCACATAGCTCGGCTGAGAACTGAGGCAATTGTAAGGGATTGGAGGTGTGTTGCTTATAGCAGCAGTATCGAGTACTGGATCCTCTCACCTACTAGTAATATGACTCTTCGCGACGAGTAGTATCCGTCCAGTTAGATATTGAATTCTGCTGGCTCAGCGTGAAAGCCTTGGATTTCATCCAAACGTATGAAATATGGCAAAGAAGCAGCCCGGTGGAGGCGAAGTCCTAAGTCTAGAGATCTGTTTGACCGTCAAGACGGTGATGACGCTGCTATGCGAAATGTGTGACAATCAAGAGACCAGCGAGAACACCAGCGGCTCTTTCGTGGCATTGCAGATCATCCGCCTCTCCAATTCGGGGCCAGGCGCCCCTGTTGCTGAGCTGAGAGCAGACACCAGGAAGTCTGCCTTGTGCCGCAGAATTGGACGAATCAAACAACGATGAACTGTGGTAGGTAGAACCAATAAGCCGCCTTGAATCTCAGCCGCACCTTTGGGGCACGAGGCGGGAAACAAGAGGGTTAGAAGTGTCGTACACGGGCCTTGTTGGGGCTTGTTCCCCACAGACGCTCACCTCTTGTTCATTAGCAATTTCCTCATTTCGCGACGTTACTTTTGTAATGGAGACTCACCGACTTACAGAAACCCCAAGTCTTGACATAAGTTATGGCTTCAAGTCGGAGGTCCACGTTTAACCCCGCGGACATCCGCGCGACACCCCTACAGCCCCGCAAGACGATGACTTGGACCGTCTTCGCACAGCAGCCTACACAGCCAGCAGAGCCGAGACTACACCTAGCATTGTTCCCCAAGTACTGGCTCAGTCGTGACTTGGGTTCTACAATAGATCCGAAATGACGAGTAGGCATTTTACATTCGTCGCCCTCTGACACAGGTGAGTACAGATGACTGAAGCCATTGGTTGGCGATACACTGCTTATGCTTGTACGTTTCTGCCTGGCAGGAGGATCAAGGCGACCTTTTAAAGGAACGAGATGAATCGCCCACAAACGCACCGCGTACTCGGTCACAATCAGTGGAACCGTAAAGGAAGAACCTCAGGTATTATTAATGGCGAAACATGGTTGTAACATCCACGTCTAAAGTGGCAATGAGCAAGGCTAATTCGGGGGCGTGTTTGTTTTTGCGCAGCCACATTGCAGTTTGCTACTGTACATTGCGAAAGTCTTGCGAAAAACTTGGCGAGGGTTGGAGTTGCTGGCGCTGCGTCGTTAAACAGAAACAGCTCTTAAGGCTTTTTTACGGATCTTTATTGTACAATTCTTATATCAAAATGATGCTGAGCTCCTTTTAATTCTAATAATATAGATTTTAGATATATAAGATTCTTCTTTAAGAAGTAGAATTTACTATATAGACAGTCAGCTTTACCAATCAAGATCTTTATCATTGCTTATCTATATCATTAGAATCAAGAGAAGCTCAGCATCATTCTGATATACTATCTACATAATACAAATTTGTGGATGACCCCTAAGAGCTGTGTTCTGTTTGACAACGTGGCGCTAGCAATTCTTGATATAACGCTAAGGATTCGCAACACTTTCGCAATGCACAGTAAAAGGGTGGGCGGTTCCTAGATTGCAAAGATGAGCAATTCTTGTATGCGAATAAGTTTAATGAAGGATCTGACAGGACATTTAATCCAACTTGTTTGAATTTCAAGCCCTCTTGAACATTCTTTGATTCCCATTCCATCACAGCCATGCATCTCCCCGACGTGTTCGAGTCTTCCTACAAGGTTTACAACCGATACCAGGAGCAACTCGTGTGCTTCGGCCCGAAGCTTGGCGCCAAAATTTACGGGAGTTCTCGGATCCCCTTCCTCTCCCCCCCTACTTCATTCCCCTATTTCTCTACCAATACTCACTCAAATTTAGGGAATAATGAGTTCTGAACAGGGAAATAGACGGCGCGTCTGCCGAAAGTCTTATTCGATAGATCCTCCTTCTCCTGCGGCCCCACGAACGCTAAAAACGATGCTTGATACGCCGCGCCGCGCGCGCCTCCTCGCCGATGCACGCCACACAGCTGGCAAACTACCCCGTACAGAGCTATTTAAGATACATAATATATCTGAAACAACTGGCTATCGAATCATCAAAGAACGAACTGCGCGCCGTAGTCAGAAAGTCCACAATCGAGGTCGAAAGCAAGTACTTGCTCAATATGAGTGTGAAGCAATTGAGGCAATAGAAGATGCCAATTTTGGCTTTGCTTCTTCTAGTCATTTCAAGGTGGCAAAGACTATTGGTATAGCTAATGGCTCTGAACGTGCTATTCAAAGAAAGATAAAGGCTGTTAGCGTAGGGGCGTATATAGCCGCAGACTCATTCTCAGC